>NC_142735.1:14310000-14607500 GCF_051943395.1 Hippocampus bargibanti
TCACACTCACACACTCAAATATCTATGCATGACATTATAACAATCCAGGCCAATCTGTCATCTCATGTTTATTAATTGAGTTTGCTCCTTGGATTTATTTGTGATTGCCTTGAGAGTCAGGATTGTTATCCCCCCGGCTAAAAAGGAGCAATGGACTGTGAGGAAACGGAGCCGACAGGATTGTGGTCTGTGGATGTGCCATTTTACCCAAGGACAGTATAAGCACATGTACACAAATTCTGCCTGCTCCACTGCACGTGAAGGTGCTGCTCTCTTGACTGAGCATGAACATGGTCGCAACTACCCTACACTGCTGCCTTCCACCACAATGGTCTGTGGAAAAAAAGCGTTTTGAAATTGTTCAACTATCAAGTGAACACTGATCATGGTGTAACTTCACACGAGACCTCAGCGGACGGATCAGAGTTTATTGACTATTAAAGCGAGTGTGTTTTACTTTTTATTTCGCTTTTTGTTGTCGTTGCATTTACAGAATTAGAAAGCAAGGGCCAGTCTCAATTGGACTGAAGGCAAACGGAAAAATACAAAAGAAAAAAAACACAATCAGTGCACTGACATTCAAATCAGGAAGACTCACATACTGTATGTGTCATCTCAAGGCCAGTTGTGGTTAAGTCTTTTATTACTATTAACTGTAGAAGTATTAATGTAGGCAAAATGATATGTTAAAAATAGCCTGAGTTATTAGTCAATGACTCATGAATGGGGCATATGGCAGCAGTCGCAGATACGTGATTACATGGTCTTTGAACGATTCCTGAATTATAAAACTTTTAGTAGGAGAGGGCAGTATGGCAAAATATAAAAAATAAAAACTACATTTTATCATGATTCTGGAGTCTCTGCAAACCTTCCATCTAACTTTGGTTTGCACTCCACACTATGGAGGTGTTTTATTTGTATTTTTTCCCTGGACCATTTTTTTCCACTTTGGTTTTCAGTCCTTGCTTTCCGCTTATACAAACAAACAGGGAGTCAGGACATCCACCGCACTGTTCACTAAGCATTCGGTGGTGAGTTTTTTGGGTGAGTGTCAGCAGCTGTGGACCCCAGTACAGCTAAACTGAATAGAATATGCCCTATAGACAATGTTAAAGCTTTATACTTTACGTAAAAGTCCTTCCCAACTTAATATTGGCGTATCACCCACCACTAAGTCAAATGATTTTTGTTGGAACTTATTTTCAACTTCTCCCTCAGTATTGACACACACAACTGTGTCGTTATTTCCACTGTGTTACATTACCCCTTAACAGAATATTTATAATTCATTTGTGGAATTAAATTCCCAGCATGTGCAACTTTGACTTCTCATTTCAAATTTTAAAGATGAACGCAGAGATGAGTTTCTTCACACAACCTCATTTTGAACAAAAATTGAAAGCATCCAGCCATTACAAGTGAGGCAATCGTGGCACGCGGGGGAGGTTGCTACAGTATTATGATCTCGCTAATGGGCATCAAAATGAAATTTGAGTCCATCACACATAAGAGTAGGCGGTGCAATTATTCCAATGGACATTATTTTCTCAGTATACCATCAAGATACAGTGTTTGTCAGTGCCCATTAAATGACCAAAGAGCAAATAAGACACATGTATGTGAGTGCTGTGCCCATTTAGACATGTCTAACATCTTAACTATGCCTTACAATTGATCTGAAAGCAGGGACGATTATTGAAGCAGTCATCCTCGACCAGGGTGAGGTGGATAACTAGTGTGCTCTGTTCATCATGGGTGTCATGAGATCCAATTCCATTCAACTTGTTGAAGAAGTATTATTTATTGTATATCTTTGGACTTTATTACTTTTATTTAAATACAAGTTTATCCAAAGCATCTTCCACTTTAACCAAACTATTATTACAACAGATATCTCCATTTCTTAGGTACAAAGTGTGAGTATTTTTGCCAACTCTCCTGAACAAGTGAGGGTGGGCGAGCGGAGCCATAAGGAGAGTGAGGTGCAGCGCTGAAACACTCAGAGATGGGAGTTAGATGAGTGGAGAGCGGAAGCCTTTTGATCTGTGCTAGGAGTGAGTGAAAAAAAAGAGAACAGCAAAGACTATACGCTCAATTCCCAGTACTGCTAGCATGAACACATTGAAGAAGAGAGAGAGAGAGAGAGAGAGAGAGAGAGAGAGAGAGAGAGAGAGAGAGAGAGAGAGAGAGAGAGAGAGAGAGAGAGAGAGAGAGAGAGAGAGAGAGAGAGAGAGAGAGAGAGAGAGAGAGAGAGAGAGAGAGAGAGAAAGAGAGAGAGAAGGAGACAGACAAAATGATTGACTGAGATACATGTAGACAGAGAGGATGACAGGATCTGAAGAAGAAGAGGAGGATAAAGTAGAGGGAGACCGATAAGACGAGGAAGCTAAAAGGATTTCAGTTCGGAGGGATGTTTTGACAGTTCGTTGCAGTCCTTCGCTAAAGCAATTAGAATTGAACCCCTTCTAGGAAAATGCAGCGCTCTCTAATGATGTTAGCTGTGTACAACCAAGTCGAGCAAACCGCACAGTCCCCATTAAACTTCATGTTTTAATTTCTGTGTGCGCTGTATAAAGCCGGAGATGACATTTTGACCCAATCATTTCACAGCAACCATTCCACAAAGGGTCTTGTAGCCACGGGAAGCGTCCTTGGAGACTAGTCAGAACCTCTCGTTCAATTTGTTATCCTTTAGACATATTTTTATGACTCATTTAAGTTGATAATTGACTATCAAGTAAAAAAAATCTATTTTATGGTCCCTTAAGTGGGAGCCATTTATACAAAGTGATTTAATTCCCGCACATAAACTTTATTTGGATGTAAATCCTTGCAAATGAAATCAAAGTGTCTGCCTTCAAAGCACACCTTATTCTTTCGATTCAAATCAGTTTGGATTGGATTGGATTTGCCTTTATTATTCTCGCAGTGGAGAAATTTACATTTCACAGCAGCAAAGTGATGAAAGGAATGAAAGTAGAAAAACAAAATACATGAGCTGCTGGAAAGGCAGCCACTCTCGCGGCGCCGTCTTGAAGTCAAAAGAACAAAAAAAACCTAAATAACAAATAATATGACAGCACAAAGACAATATGACAACAGAAAAACAAAGAGAGTCATTCATTCTTAAGCACTTTCTGTACCCTCTTTGCTACATGAAGCCAAAAACATAAAAATGGTGTTGATGTTCAATATTTATGGACCTGACCGCACAGGGAGTTTCTCCTGTGCCGGGCGATCATGATATGCTGAGAGAAACATCAATAGAAGACTTGGCTAGCCTATTTGCTCAATGTGCGTGTTCATTGTGCTTTCTGGGACTATAACACTGTAAGTCTCTTTTTCAACACGTTGCGGCTTCCAGAATGGAGGGACACATTACGTTGTGAATGTGTGACTGAGGATGTGGCTACGGGTACCAAAGCAGTGATTTTCCCATCAACAGCTTTTAAAGTTGAAAGCATCGCATGTACATTATTTGATATTTGTCAACTGCGCGCTTACCTTGGAAAATGGCAGCATTTTGGATAATAATACGCTTAAGTTGAGCACTGACATCTTGCAGGCCGGACTCCATGTTGCTGCGAGCGGCAAACTGATAGCGCTCCTCCATCTTTTTGGAACAGCAGGCGGGGCCTTTGGTTTGGCAAACCTGCAGGTCAGCACCTGGCGGGGCATCAACAGGGACATGAGGATCTGAGTCTTGACGAGCGCAAGGAAAGAAGCCAAGCTGCCACCGATGTGTAATTTTATAACAATTTCTGCCTTGCATGCGCTCAGAGCAGTAATCAGACCAGGCCCTCCCTGAATAAACTTGAGATTCTTCTGAGGAGACAGTGTTACTTCAGGAAAAATAAATAGCTGCTAAAAATATGAGTCACTCGGAGACTTGTGCTGTGTTGTTTTCCACAGAGATCAATTTGGTCAAGAGAAACTTCGGGACCACTCAAAGCTGCAGTGAGATCAAAAGTCTTTTCTTTCCCCACAAAGTTGGGAGCCTGGAGCAGTTCTTTTTTGCAGACAAACAAGCCCAGCGTGTTCTTAGATAACACAGCCACTGATAAGACTGGAGAGGGTAAAATATGCAGTTGCCAAGTGATTCCCTCGGTCATTTACACATTGATTGATAAGAATTAATTGGGCTCGCAAAATCTTCTCAAACGTGGATGGACTACGAATATTACTCGACACAGTAGTTGAACAATAACGGCATTATATTTCATCAATTGACATCCGAGGGAAGAGACAATTAAGTGTTTTTCCATAATTGGAGCGATGCTACAGTGTAGCAATGTCACTTTTGTCAAAGCCCATACAAAACAGGACCAAATACTGTGAGAATAAAAAGACACAGTACAGTTAAATTGGAAACTCCAACATAAGAAACACATTACTATTTTATCAATTTGCATTCTTTATTTGTGATGATGTTTAACTTTGCCAAGCCATTTTCTTTGCTGTTTATTCAAGAATGAATTGACACACTTGCACACGCAAATGTCCTATTTTAGAAAATGAGAGTATTTCAGTATTTCGATGGCGCCACTATTTTGACCCTTTTAAATTGTTCAATAGGCTGTATTGTAATTCCTAAATGTTGATCATTTTTGTAAAACCTCTTCAAGTAAATCTGACCCTGTGGGTACTCCAATTACATTTTGTACTCCAATATCCATTGTGATGAGCTATAAAGGCACAATCTAAACAACTGACCCCATCAATCCATTCATACATCCATCCATTTTTTACTTTGCTTATTCATATATCCAAAGTTCATTTCAACAGCAGAACTGCTAAAAAAAATTTGGGTGATCCGAGTCAGTGCTTGGTTTTCAGCATCTGCTGATACCGTGACACAACCCAACAATTTTGACGATGCATGAAGAAAATAGTGTTCATATATGAAAATATATTGATAGATTTTTAAATTTAGTGTCTTGTGCCGGTCCCAAGCCCGGATAAATACAGAGGGGTGTGTCAGGAAGGGCATCCGGCGTAAAAGCTTGGTCAAAACAAACATGCAAATTCAACCTCTGAAGATGGAGGACACTAATTCACTCTGGCGACCCCTTGAAGGGAAAAGCCGAAAGGAAAAGATTTTTAAATTTAACTCATTCATTGCCTGACGTGCAAAAATGTGTGCACTCCAGTGCCAGGGTTTTTGTCATTGTCACTCAGATTCCAGGACCCACAGAATATTGAGTTTTAGGACTAAATAAACATTCAATGCAGCCTAAGAAACCTTAGACTCTCTTCTTTCATCAGAAAAAAAAAAGAGTTAATCCCTAAATTATATGGGTCTGGAGTTATAGGAGCTTGAAACGAGGGCAGCTGTCCAAAATACAATGCAATACATATTGGTTTATGTAGCGCTTTAACAACAGCTGAAGCTGGAAATAAAGCGCTAACATAGAAGGCAAAAACATTGCCAGAGGCCATGGCCAGCGCTTTATCGGCACATAAACAAGATAAAATAATTAATAATTAACTCTTTGAACAGTAGCCAAAATGGAACTGTATAGTGCCACTTAGCAGTTTTTTTGACAACGATACTAGTGCAGCGTGTTCTACCGGAAACAAATTCCTTGTGTGTCCTACATACTTGGCAATAAAGATGATTCTGATTCTGATTCTGATTCTGATTCTGAAATTAGTGAATGGCAGTGAATGAGTTCACAATTATAAAGGAGGAGAGAGCTCAGTAATCGGATTGTGACAACCCTCAAAAACAGAATGTCTATTGTCCCTTCAAGCTATTGATCTTGAAAAACAGACTTGAGACTATAAATGGCCGACGACATTTAGTGAGGAGATGCGCCCACCCGACTGTCAGTGGAACAGATTAACAAGCATCTGGGAACAAACCTGCAAAACAGTTCAGCTCACTTCCTGATCTCTATCGACTCCACTTCCTGGTGGAGGGACACAGTCTGATCAGTGAAGAAGGAAATAAAACTGTTACACATCTTTTGTGGACGCCAGGAACCTTGAAGCAATACCGACAATGATCTCCGATTGATAAGATCAACTCAATTTCAAGCAGCAGGGGAAAATTATTAAGCTGTCAGCAACACCATGGTTAGCATAGCCAATGCAGAGGAAATATGCAGGAATTACACTTTTAAATCAGACAATATAGACACGTCAAAGGAGAGATGATAAATGTGCTGTACTAGTTAAATTTGAATGAAAACACACTTTTTTTTGCCCTGATCCAAAACCATCCGTGAATGTAATTGTACCAGGTCATACTGTGGTAAGATTTGGACCCTCATTGTTTTCCCAATTTTTTAAAGACTTTGTCAAAGTCACATGGTTTTGCTTTGCCATAAAGGCTTTCCACGTTACTGACCCTTAGGTCAATCACATTCAGGGATCAAAATCCTGACTTGAATATGAATTATTTTTCCAACATGCCAATTATAGATACTAATACCAATTGACGTGTAAATCCCCCAAACATACAAACTCAGCTCAAGGCGATGCCTTTTAATTCTGCACTTTGAATCAATATAGTGAAAGTGAGGTGTGGGGTCAAACAATTCAACATGCAGAACATCCGTCAAGGTTTTGCATAGTACATGAGACTAATTCGACTGAGAAAAAAAAAAATCCTGACAATGCCACTCGTGTCATTACAGAGAGCCAAGGAGGATTGAGGATGACCTTTCACGTGTTCAACAAGCTAAATCCACAGAAAAGCGCCCCTCTTTAGTTTCCCCGCACTAATGAGACAGTTACTACGATGCAAGATTAATGATCACACAAATGGGAAAAGGACTGGTATTAATATACAGAAGGTATTAAAAGTCGTATTTGTTGTGAACATACATTTTCGATCAAATACAAATGTGAACTCATACCAGGTGGGATTTTATCCTCACAGCTATAAACAAAAATCTAATAAAAGACAATGAAGTATTAAGACAACACCATATTATTGATATGGTGGCAAATAAGATGCAAATGTTCCTGATTTTTATTTAATTTAAGCTACTTAAAGAATCAGTGATGTAAAAACTAGAAGTGTGATTCACTTGCCTGACATTTGATCCTGATAAGTATCCCTTTATCGTGTTCTTTTGACCTCCCAGCGATAGGAAACATTAGAATAATGTCTATTGATTATTTGTTGTTTTGCGAGAGGACATTTGAAGCCTTCTACAAAGTCATCATCGCACTTACCCTTCTTCATTCATTTCACACAAACACACACACACATTATACTATGGAAAATGGAAAAAAGCAGATGCATCACTTAAACTATTTCGTTTTGCTTATTACTGTCTACAGAACTTCTTCATTGACATCATCTGAAGAAATCCAACACCTTCCGAAGTAGAGGTTATTATCCGTCCATTGTTTTCTTTACTGCGTCTCCTCATTCGAGTCATAAGGGAGCAGGATGACTTTTTGTACACAAAAGTCTGGTCACCAGTCAAATTCAATGTAACGTATTTTCGGACGTACAGTATAAGGCGCACCCCCAATGAATTGTGTCTTTTCAAACTTTTTCCATAATATGGATGAAAAGGGTTTTCCAAATATATCAATATATTTTAAAAAAAATCCAAATCTAACACACACCACATTATAAGGCTGACAGTAGTTGTGAGACCTGTTGTAGCTCGATATTACTTCACATATAAGGCGCACCTGCGTATCAGGCACAGGTTCATCAAAATTAAGACTTTTGGGTGCTCCTTATACACCAAAATATGGTACATACAGAATATCAATCATAGACTCTCATTGAGAACGATGGAGGACATGTACTCCATGTCTGCAGGCCAGAGCGAAGATGCAAACATCTCAGCTGAGGCACATGTGCTAAGCGCTGTTTTCTATCAGAGTTATTAACATTTGCGCAAACCCTCGTTTTCCTCAAATTTAATTTCCCGTTGTCATAAAGCATCACTGAGTATGAGGAAAAGCACTACAGATGAAACAAAGAATTATTATTCATTGACATTTTAAGTGGTGTCCAGAGGCAGTGCATCAAATTAAATCACCTTTAAATTAGTTGCTTAAGGAAAAGAGCGAGGAACCCTTTCATGATAATGTCATCCTATTTTAGTGTCTATCATCTCCTACAGCGTTTATCAAAATGGAACATTTGTTTTGGATCATATTAGGTGGTACTATTATACCTAATGTGAAACCTTTCGTTGAAGCTACATCAAAGAGTGTTGCGGAGGTTTTAGTCGAGCTGACAGACAGAAGCAATTACTGTAGTTTCTTTGGAAAATATGGTATAATTCCAAATAGATATCCCGACAGGTCACGTCATCCCGATTAACGTTTTAACGAAATTGCAACAGGGCAACTGTAGGTGTCGTGTGCATGTGGAATTAAACGATGCTGCAACTGTCGCGAACTGTCGTCCTTTGGCTGACAGCACGGTGAAGTTACATCCTTGAACTGTCTCTCCTGATTGAAGACAAACGGACTTTGAGATTTGGGGTGGCAAAATATTTCTATAGATGTGCTGGATCTTTCCCCAGTGGCTGTTTGATATTTGCTGGCTCAGGTGCAGGGTGTTTGATTAAAAGTGGATGCATGGAGAAAACAGGTTGCTGGAGCTGCATGTACCCACAGATGGGATATGAATATGAAATGTCCAGAGGGCAAGCCCATTTACCCCCCCCCCATGTCATGATTCTTCCCCGCTATTTAAGTTGCAGCCTTTTCACATTTATTCCACTCTTTCCTATTTTGGAAGCTTTACCGCGAAAGAGAAAAAAATGAGAATGGAGAGTGTGACATTTGACTAGGAAGACATGAACACTCAAACACCTGATCAAGAACATTTGCTAACTTCCTCAAAATCAAATCGGTTGCTTTACAGGCTTTGAGTCATTCGGCTTTAACAAAGTTTAAGTTTTTAAATAATAAATGAATTAAATAAATGATAATAGTAATCTCTTAGGGGCCCGTTGTCTTGATTTGTGTTCATTTCATCATTACAACTTAACGTCAAATTTGGTCTAAGCAAAATCAAAGAGTAGTCAATGAAATCTTTAATACTCCTTTATTTCTATTCCTCCTGTTCGAAATGAATTACATTTAATTTTAACACCTTATATTGCAGGTTAGAACGATTTGAGCTAAGGAGCTTGAGTTTTATGGCACCTGCGCTACTTGCAGGTACCTAAAGGGGCTCAAACACAGAGGACGCGTTGTTCTGAAATACTGGACTGCAGTTGAAATCGACATGCAAGGAACAAGTAGGGTTTAGGATGACGGAGTTACCTGAGACGGCGGTTTCGGGGACCCACTTGGATCCCGGGTGCAAAGTATGAAACACTGCGCGGATCTCCTGGCAATTCGGCACCTGTCCGCCGACCTCGGCGAACAACCGGAGGAAGGTGCAAAAAAGAAGGGCACGACTGGCTCTTATACTAAACATCATTGGAAAGCAAAACTTAGCTGCGAAGGCAAAAAAACTCATTTATTAAAGTCTGTATAAAAAAAAAAGCTCAATCATTCAAAGTTCGAAGATGCAGGTTTTCAGCGTCGGATTCATGATTCCGGGATCTTGTGGGTCAGCATCCTTCGGGGTTCAAACAACAGCCACCATGCGAGCAATTCGGGCGCTGGCAAGTTGTGATCCGCTCCACCAAAACACTGCTCGAGTTAACTAAAGGCACGTGCGCGCGCTCTCTATGGGGCGTGCACATACACACACCTACGTACGTACGTACACATCGAGGTCTTGGTTCGTGCTCGTACATGCAGCAGCAATGTGAAACTACGCCAGAGTAGATTAATGCATGATTAATGCTGGTCAGAAGTAGTCGTGTTGATGAACAGTCCCGGGAATAATATTTAATGCAATTCAGTTGACGTTATCATTTTTTTCCGACAATATTCACAAGAGAACATGGTTGGGAATGAATATATTCAAATGCACACATGTTCTGACATCTCGCAAATTCACAGTTCATTTTAAATGTAAAATGAGACGCTTGTTGCCAATATTACTTTTAGAATATCTCGCCTCCATTTCGTATCAATTGAGTGCCAATGGCCCCATCTAGCGGTAAAGCCGTATACTAACCACATTTTGTGCGGACAGAAACTCCTGAAGATAAATCAGCAGTTTTTCGAGAAGTACCTTCATTTTAATAGTGGTTCACATCATTTTCAGGCCAAGTTAGAATAAATGTATAATCACTTTACCATATTGTGTGTAAACTAACTCCCTTGAATGTATGATTTTAAGTCATTCACTGCCAGACGATTTGCAAAAATGTATGCACTCCAGTGCCAGGGTTTTTGCCATCAGAATCAGAATACCTTTATTCGTCCCGCAATGGGGAAATTTGCAGTCCACAGCAGCAATTGAAGAGGGATGGAGTTGAGGTGGGAGTGAAAGGATAGAAAACAAGATATTCTAAGCATAACAAAATAAATAATTGTCACTTGTCATTGTCATTCGAATTCAAGGGCCCACAAAATATTGAGTTTCAGGACTACACAAACATTCCATACAGCGTTAGAAACCATCGACTCTCTTCTTTCATCATAAAAAAGAGTTAATTCTAAGAGTTATATGGATTTGCAGTTATCTGAGCTTGAAATGGGGGTGGTTGTACAAAATATAACACATACATTGATTTATATAGCACTTCAACAGCTGAAGCTGTAACAAAGGGCTAACAGGGACTAAAGGCAAATGCTGCCCCCTCGTGGAACAGAAAAAAACATTGTCAGAGGTCTGACCAGCGCTTTAGCGGCACTCCAGCAAGAAAAATCAAAGCCCTCCGTCACACTTTTCAATTCCCGAATAAATTTGTGAATGGCACCGAACGAGTTTAAATGGATTTTTAAAAATATGAAGTCATTGGAAAAGTCACAATCAAATATAAATACCATTGTTCAACACATGCTGATTTGATGTTTGATTTTCTGATAAAATGAGACACAGAGTTAGTAAGAACCATGAAATACTTTATTTTCTTCATTGGACCACAACGTGGCACTCCAATCTGGATTCCGACCTTCAAGTTCTAGACACTAATGAAAGTCTAAGGGACACATTTAATTTAAGATTACCATTGACACATATGTTTCAAATGAGGCACCTAAAAAGCACACGGCCAGACAAATTCAGACTTCATGCCTCAAATTTGATATTTTGGTATTGTCCCTGGCCAGCCAAAGGTCCGTGTACAAGTACACCCTGCCCTGCCTCAGGAGAAACATTGGTTACTTCGTAAGGCAAAACTATTAACGGGTCATTTTCGGCAGTGTTAAAGTAGCATTGTTAAAAGCCAGCGTACCCTGTGAAAGGCCATTCTAGTAATGAATGAACCTCTGCACCATACAGAAGTAGTGTTTGTTTTTAAACCACCAACAAGCCACGATAGTGCAATGTCCTCCAATCTCTCTCATCAGATAAAAAAATACTTCTGCTTTATAATGTCTGAGATGGGCTAATGATCTGGAGGATGACGGATAGATACTGTGCAATTCCTTTCATTTACTAAGGTGTTGGAATTGCAAGCTCATCCACCTGAAAACCACAAGATAAAAGCAGCAGTGTTTAAAGTCTGCCATAAAGTTGAGTGCAACAGAGAGAATAAAATAGCTTGCCCTTTCCATTATGAACAATAGGTATCACATTCAGGATCTAGGGAGACATCTTCGGTGGGTTTTGTGTGACAAACAGAGAGCTTTGCATGGATTTGCACAGCAAATTTCAATACACGCTGAAAGCAAACCAACAAAACTAGCTGTTGGCCCATAAATCCACACAATTAATGGATGACAAGGCGTGGAAGGAAGGCCGAGTGACTGGCAATACCTGAAGTGCACAAACTGCAGTAGGTTGAAGTGAACACTACCTGCACTGTGAGCACTTTGGAACAGACAAGTCAATGACATATGCAGATGAACATATTTAAAGTGGCTTGTACCTACAATGAGATCTGTCAAGTCAAATTAAACCCTTTGAGGTCCTAAAATAGTCCTCCGAAATCACTAGAGGCACACACTTCAAATTTCCTCTCTTCTATTTTTCACATTTTTATAAAACACCCAATGAAGCATTTGATAGCTCATTGCCCATTATCGATGAATATCTCACAGAAGATCAGAAAAGTGAAGGTACCCTCTAAGAATTTTTAATTCCGTAATTCTGGAATGACCCAAAAGGTTTTAATGAACAGATTTAAATGTTCTTATCTACGGATAAAATTGTCTCCTGTGTGCTTGTGGCAAGTGGGGGGGGTTCCACTTTATCTGGCTATGTAATATAAATGGATTATATCTGGACAATTTAATGTTGGCATTAAAACAAAGTATGACTTGCCAGAAAGATGAGCACTTTCTTTTCAGGTGTGAAACTTTGGGGTTTATGATTTTATACTTGTGTAATAAATTTTAACGCTGTTAAAGTGTAGTCCATTCTTCCCACGCGTTCCTTACAGCGAACTCCTCGGAGAGTCAGCATTAAAAAAAGCTCTCCAGCCAGAAGGAGCAACTAGGGCAGTAGATGATCAAGTATTTCACTATACTACACTAGATGCACCTTAGCTGGAGGGCCTTTGGGTCAAGCGGCTCATCTTCGGCGACGAGTTGAGATTGGTGTGCTCCATTGCAAGCAAGACAATGTCCGATCAATCTGAAAATGCAATAAAAAGAGGTGCTCGCGTCACATAAAGAATACACTCAAAATTCCTCAATGGGTCACTGTTAAAGACTGAACAGCGTTAAACCAGATGATTTGTTCTCCAACAGCAAAGACGATTTGTTTGTGAACAGGGGTTGCAACCTTTTTTAAGAGTCATTCAGTTGCGAGGAGCCCCATGACAACGAATGAGCCAATTGTTGTCCACTGATATCAGATGCTGACGAACTAATATCTTTGAAGAGGTGAAGTTTTGCTTTATTCACAGTTCATCTCTCCATGCTGAAACACATCCGATTCAAAGTATCAGCTACGGTCATCATTATTTTAATCAGGTGTGTTGCAGCACGGAAAGAGGATAGTTCATTTTAAGAACCTATAAAGGATTATCAGTGGAAACATGCGCCTGAGGTCAATTTTGAGCCTTGTGGCAATGGATACAAATACATATGTGCGGTGTTTTTTTTTTTTTTTTTTTTTTTTTTAATAAATTAATAAAGAAACATGATAAATCAATGACACATTTTTGGATTAACATCCTGGGGTGATGTGTGAGCAATATTGAGGTGGATAAATGTCTTCCATTTTTAAGTGAATATAGTTTACGTATTATTATCAGATTCTCAATAGTTGTCAGATGCCAAACGGAAACAAGTTAGAAAGTAGTTGAGAGACAGGAAAATAAGTTACAACTCTGAGATCATGTGTCCTGCTTTTTAGGCGCCAACTGCACCTCGTGATAAGCACGTCGGTGCAAAAAAAAGGGGGGAAAGGGTCTCAGGGACACAAACACCCGAGTTTATGCGATGATAGATCCGCTTTAATTGGATAACGCATTGATTTTTATCCCGCAACAAGCATTTTAAACTCAATGTACCGCGACTGCAACACGTGCATAACATTAAAAACAGTTATAGAGATATAAATACGTTGTTCAATGAAACACCATCGCATCTAATTTCTTCTTGAAAACAGTCGCTTCAATGAATGGAACACGGATGAGAAAGAGCAGCCTACCTTGAGTTGGTTCCACGAGGGTGGAAAAAAAGATAAGTCACGCTGGTTCATGGAGCAGAATAGCGAGGCTCTTTGCCATTCCAATCTGGCCATAGATGTCGAAACTTGTGCGACCCTTTTTGGCACAAACAAAGCGTTTTACCATGCATGAAATCGCAAGAGCATCTTATAGTAGTTTTTCCTGTTTGTGGGGGTGGGGTGGAAGCGCCGGCGACAAAATCTTTCGGGAGTGTAAATCGCCACCAAAATACGTTTTGCAAACAATCCAAACAAAACTAAAAACAATAGGATGGCAATATAGAGCGTTGGGGCGTATTCGTTTTATTCCGGCAATGTGGTTGCATTGATCTGTTTGCCGGTAAAAGCAGCAGCCCAAGAGAGACTTGTGACCTCTCACCCTTGTAAACCCTGCCCCCACAAACCCTTCTGGCCTGTCTGCAGGAGCCCGCCTCATTTGCACACAGATATCACCCCCAAGTTCCACCAAAAAAAGAGAGATCACGACTATGACTTGTCCCTGCACTAGCCGTTCGGAACTCAGTGCAACCTCCCGCCCTTCCCCCATCTCATTGTGGGAACCAGAGTTGCCTAACTTGCCTTTTTCCTGGACCGAACTTTGACCTACATTCCCACTGCATGTTCCCTGCTGGTGTGGTGAGGAAACGGCGTAGATCGTGGTCATGCCAAAGCCCCATATTTGCATTATTCAATGACTTTGGCATTTGGAGCAATTATTCAAAACGTGTTGAATTAAGCTGCAGAAAGATATACTGAATTGTTCCATACATTTTAGTGTGGTTCAAAAACCAGGAAGTGTTTTTTCTCCTGTGGAATCACTCAAGCGTTTATGGTGGATATTTCAAATGTAGTAAGTGTTCAGAAAACAAAGTGCTCAGAGATAAGAGCGAGCCGTCTTTGTGTTGGTTCCCTCCTAGCAAGATGGAGCGTGTGTCAGCGTTTTTGAACAGGCCTGCCACAAGCCAATAGGAGGACGCGGAGATGATTACTTCCAACTCAAGTAAATATGCTGGCAAGCAAGGGAGACAATAAAGGCAAATGCTCAGCAACTTTACATTATGAATTCGTTAGCCTGAAAATGTTGATACACAAGTCCACATGAACCTTTGATATGATAAATGTTGATTTGGGCGTTAGGAGAGGCAAATTGAAATTACATGTATAAAGGGGAGAAACAATTGATAAATCACTGGTAAACATAGTCAATTTCAAAAATTCAAAACTGTGAAGTCTCCAACATATTTCACAACCTATACAAGATGGATTTAGTTGACTCTGACTAACGTTTGAACAAAATGTTACCGGTCGTTGAGGACCTAGTGTTTCTTGTGCTCTTTAATCGCTCCTACGCTAATTGTCAAACCCCACAGACCCAACAATTTGTGGAATCATTTTTTGTAACGGTCCACCCATAGAATATCAATGTTTCTCTTTTTGCAAATGTGAATATCAAGACTTTGGCAATTTTGCAAATGTGAAACAATCTGGAAATCTTATGCAGTTCAAATTGCAACAAAGTTTATTTAATGAATGATTTCACACTTCTTTATATATGTACAGAGAATTCCATCCAAATTAAGTCTGTTTGTGATTAAATAGGGGAGATGGCATCAAATACGACCGTAATAAGGAAATATACAGTCAAAATAATAATTAGAAAACTATACAGTATATTGTCTATAGTCAAACAATCAAGGAATTCATGTCATTATTTTGCCAGTGATTTACTGTCTGTAGTTGCAGTTGGAGGTAGGATTCGAGAAACATGAAATGCTTTTTAGCACAATATAAACAAAGTGCCAAATAATACGCGCATCTAACACCCTGTAAGTGACTGTATAACATAGGGAGATGCCTGCACTATGCACTTTGAAATTGTGTATATTGGATGATTTAAAATGGACATTCAAGCAGAATATATCCCATATGGGTGTACTTGGGCTAATAGTTATCAATGACAATCAATATATTTTATACAAAACAGGAGAACATAATTTTATTTGTCCCCCTGTTGAAAGGCTTTGGTTTAAAAACGTGGAATTACTGAAGTGAATATGACCGCAACAATCCATTTAACATTTTTAAAATAAGGCATCACTCTCTACAAAGGCCCCCCACACGGTAATTCATTATGAAGTAATGTCCATGTGGCACCAACCAATAAAATAGTTTTAAAATGATTTCCACAAAGAAACCCCCATTCAAGTTTGACTGTGTCGGAAGATCACATAATGCAGATACACAAACCACAGAAATTGAAATGTTAAGGAGTGGGAAGGGGAAAAAGGGGGAATTCTAAACTTGAGGTATTTTCCATTGTTAGGACCGTGCACCTAGAAAGTCCGTGCTGAAATGTACCATTTTCGTCCCAATGGCTGATATCAAACAGGAACACCAAATTAAATGACTGCAAGGTAATAAATATATTCACCACCTGTTATCATAAAAAAACTCTCTCTTGATAAAAAAAAGCATCACGGTGGAACAAATGCCTTACAATCATATATTTTTAAAAAGTCTCACAAAGACATTTGACCCTGTGCAGTGTGTGCATGTGTGTGTGTGTGTGCGTGTGTAATTCAACATTTAGCCAAATAATCCGGGTTAAATACGACACACTAAACATGTTATATTAAAGTTACAATTGTCTCCGCTTTTCTGAATCAACTTCAATTCATGAAACAAAGCAAGCTCTTTAGAAAACAAAATCATGCTAAGTGAGTAAAAACAGAATTTGGTATATGACTTGTGTATGTTTGTATAAATACTTGTGCATCCTTTCCTCCAGCAGCAGCGGATTAATGACATAATCTTTCCACATTTGCCTGCCATTAGTGAAAAGTCATTTTGTTTATCGTTGTTTGTAAGAGCACACATGAGGAGTTGTTTTGGGGCCAAGGTGAGGGGAAAATATCCAAGGGGAAAATTAAAGATTGAGGTAATGTTACAGGAATCACATTGGAATTTTGAAAACGGTTCAAGATACGAGATGTAATTGCCAAATGTTTGTGTCAAAATTCCATCTAAACTTGAGTCTGAGACCAGAAGATGGAGGTCTGAAATACTATTACCAGGTAATATTGAGTATTGGTGATAAAATGTGGACTTGAACAAATCCAATAATGAAAAAAAATTACAATAAAATGCACACTGTGTCGATAGCATTCACGTGGTACAACGTTGCATGTGACGAAAACGTGTCAAGTGATGTTCCATGTTGTAATCATGACCTAATTCAAATGTTTTGTCCTTACTGTGTAAATATTTCCAAGTGTAATCTCAGAATGATTTTATTAGTACGTAGTCATTTTAGTGTGGCCCGCATACTATATACTGACAATGTGAGGATTGAACAGGGTCCTCCCAGTGAGATCAGTTGCTCATTGTGTGGATGGTGCAGGGATGGGTGTTACCCTGCAGCGCTATGTGATCCCTCGTTTCCATTTCAGACATGCCAGACCCGCCGAGCGCGGGCTAAAACCATCTTCACAAATCAATTCATTCCTCTGCTGTTTTGATTTTCTCTCGCTGTGCTGGCAAACACATTGGTAATCTCATCGCTGACCCCTGCAAGCGCAAAATGCAGACAAAGGCCTAAAAACGGCATATTAGGCACACAGGACAACAATGTGCAAAGACGGTTATTAATGAGCCACATGCCGAAGCTGTCTTTCAACAACGTTTAAATACTCAAATGAAAGCGAAAATGAAATTTAAGGCAATGAATCAGATGTGTCATGAGAGCGGGTGGATGAGGTCATATTGGAACATAAACGTCCCCTTCAGTTTTTCAGTCCACACACACACACACACACACACACGACTTTCTGTCATTGTCTTACAGCTGGAGCTCATGCTGCTAATGGAGTGATGTTGTCATTCTAAGGTCTGTGCTGGCAAAAAATAAATACATCTGGAAGAGTAACAGTTTTAGGTCTGACAATACAAGACTGGACAACACAAAAGAAGCGCTACGGTTACATAAGAGTTCTTGGCCCACTCAGGTTGCTGTATGGAAATCCCATCCAAACTAAAAAGCAGACAGAAGTCATCTTTCCTTTGTTCCTATATTTTGTAATGAACGCTAAGCCTTACAGAAGCATTTCTTTCGACGCTGGCTGGCACTACTGCATCGACTGCTTTTGGAGCATTCCATCCTGCAGCATCAGGCTTCCTCTGGGCCTGTGGACTTCTTAAGGTCCCGGATCTGCTTGACCAGGTAGTTTTTCTCGTCGCAAAATTGTTCATCCTCTGACCGATCTGTCTGGAAATGGCTCAAGAACTCCACCAGCTTGGTCTGGTTCTTCAGGAGGATGTCCAACACTGGCTGGGTTTTGTTGGGATTTGCAACAAACACCTGCGAGATCCAACGAGGAATATTCTTTATTATGCCACTTCACACCGCATTCAGATTAAAATCACATTCGTGAGAAATGAGGGCTTGGGTAAAGACCAATCAGGATTGGTCGTTAACTGAGCAAACGGGATGTCATTTTCAGTCGACAGCAAATGGACAAATGGCCGTCCTCAAGCTGAACAAAAAACGGGTGGCTTTTCCAGCTTACGTCATATTTGACAAATGCAACATTTATCAAAATGCCGTGTTTTGAATTGGAAGGTTGCAAAGAACTTATTAATGTCAAGGAAAATTGGTGGATGACTTGCCCGTTAAGCAGACAATTCACACATCAATACTAACGTCTATTTAAGCATGTTTACTCCCATGCTATTCATCTTAATGAACAGAAAATAGTAGCTTCATTTCAGCAATTAACAAATACACATCACTTCCTAAGAGATTACATCACAGGAAAATACCAACCAGAGAATTTCTCACAACTTTAAATAAAATGTTCAACTGACACAAGAACAATTAGAAACGGACCACTCACCTTGAAAACATGAAATGCTTCAAACTGGATGTTGCGACTGTTATCTCTTAGCATGTTCATCATCATTTTCAGGTTCTCTGCTCGGCTGATGTACTTTGTCATCACTGTGAAGTTGTGTCTGTCCAGCAAAAGCTCCCCGAGAAGCTGAAAATAGGTTTCCATTCTTAATTGTAGACCATGAATACTAGCACAATGTTGATTCATGTTAAATTGTACTCAAGTAGTAGTACTGGTACTTTAGAATAATATTCAAGTGTAAGTAGTCTTTCCCCCAAATAATTACTTGAGAAAAAGTACGGAAATATCCAGTGAAAAAACACTACTTGAGTAACTGCTGAATAACTTCTTATTTTTACAAAATACAAGATAGAAATGTGCTAAATCTCATTATGCCCATCAACGTCACACATTATTTGTTATTATTTATTATTTATTTTTTATTTTAACTTTATGTTACTTCGGGTTGAGTGAACGTTAGCGCGTGTGGCTGCCGCTGCTCACCCGCAGAAAGAATATCCTGTGACTGTAAAGTGTCCTTGAGAGTTTTGAAAGGTGCTTATAAATTAAATGTATTATTATTATTAAACCTGCAAAGGTGGTACCTTTAAAGACTGTCGCTTGGTGACGTAATTGTCAGAATGCAGGAGCTTGTCATATTCGTTAAATACCTTGAAGACATTTTTCAAAAGGAATATTAGATCAAGTCATGACATTGTTTCTAGTGAGGACAGTTGAGCAGTTACCCGGTCATAATTGGTCTCCAAGAAATCAGCACACATAATCTTATGCCTTGTGAGGAGATCCTGCCAGAAAAAAAGGTTGTTAGAAGGAGAGCATTACCCGAACAGCGAGGATAGAGAAAAAAATCTCAGCGTACCTTGAATGATGCAAAGGCATCTGAGGCTATGTCGAAGGTGGAGAGCTCCACATATCGGAAGAAACAGTAGAAGTCTTCGGAGAAGAGTATCAACCGAGCTAACGGCTCATGGCGAAGACATTCTCTCAGCATCATTCCACAGTTCAGAGCCACTTCTGCACTTTCATATCTGTACAGGAGGACACCATAAAATCAAGTTTGCTCATTTACATCCAATTGCCTGTAATTAAAAAAAATGAAATTCCCCACATTCCGGCCATCCCATTAATTATAAAAAAATGAAAAAGGACCAAAGAAAAGACACACAGTTTTTTAGAGGACAGTGACAATATGCTTCATTAGTCCCTGTACAGGTTGGGCAATACAATATGATTCAAGCAATTGTTGCACCAAAATATCAAAACACGAATTGAAAGTGCAGTTCTAAAGTTGTGTCAAATGTTAATCTGAAGTGTCAACTCCTAACACATGCAGTAATCATCCTTTGTTTTTTTTCTTCAATTGAACCTGTTTAGCAGTTCAGAAAAAGCAACTCAATTGAATTTAAATGTATTATTATTATTATTATTATTAGTATTATTATTATTATTATTATTATTATCTTCTGATATCTCCTTTAGTAAAGGTTAAAAAAAATAATCACAATTACCATATTCAAGACAAAATTTCAAGGAAAATGTGCTGGAGATTTTGTGTATTTCTCCAGTGATGATCTAGGTCATTCAAATTGATCTCGGTCATACACATGAGCCTGTCAGTCAGACAGCAGCCTCAGCTGATTCTAACTCAATATAAATTGTACATCCACAATTCCAAAGGTGGCCCCATTTCGGACTGCTGTATAACTAACAACCATTCTTCTTACTTCTGTTCATCTGTTACATAAGTTAATGCAACCAGTTCAAGCTCATTCTCTGGGACTTGTTAGACCATATTCTTTGGTAAAATGTTGTAAAATTTGTAAGGCACGTCAAAAGTCATTTTGTCAGAGAGGTTTTCATAGCGTGAACAGGAAGCTAAATTACTCTGGTACTCTTTTCTGATGAGAATCAAACAAGGGGGACTTACCCCTTTAGCAGCATGAAGAGGATCTGTTGGTGTGTAGAGATGTATTCTACGGTCGGAGTGCGTGTTCCAATCTGCCGTCTGACAATATTACTGAATAAATGAACCACATCCTTTTTACCCTGTTTCGGAAAAAAAGAGATCTATATTAATGGTTGGCCTAGAAAGGGGTTTAAACTTTGGTTTCACTCAAAACAGCATTGTATATATAAAAATATTTACAAAAAATAAAGATTATTACTAAACAGATTTTCACTTATTGCTGGTTCTATTTGGAACCTTACAACAACGACAAATGAGGGATTACGCTACAATAAAGCAATGAGAAGCATGTATCATACCTCGAAGTCAATCCTTTGCAGATTTGCAATGAGTGCAATGAGTAGGTTAGTGTTGTACAACTCCTGTGCAAGTTGAGCCACTGCCTCGGTCTGGGGCTCCTTGTCACCTGTCCCACAAAGGACCTCCTTCAGAGAAGCGAGGTTTTTTGAAGCTTCCTCTGCCACCTGAGCAGTGGACAGTTAGAATTTAGAGAGGTTCATTCCCAACTCTTAACACCCCACACCCCAAACAATCACCTTTTCACATTTTTTACTTTCCCCAGCATCCAGCTTTTCCATATAAGCCACATTTTCTTTCAAACTCCTCACTATTTCTGCTGGACTCTTCTGAGACTTCCCGAAAGGAAAAGGCATGACTGAATGAGATGACCCAAGACCTGTCAGAAAAAAAGAATACATTGTGACTTCTATTAGGTAATACTATAGTTCCAAACGGCACACCTGAAGAAACAGGGCCACGGCGAGAGTTGGTTAGCTTATTGTAGTGGCAAGCCGACACTGGAACAAACTACTGAAGATCAGCACACCTAGGAAGCGACGAAATCAACTTCCTCTAGTAACTTTTCATTCGTTAAACTCTTGTCGAGTGACGATTCAATTTTCAGAGCCCCAGCAATGTTCATCGCCAAACTTTAACTAGCTTGTGACTGAGTGACAGGACACTCGCAATAGCTAATACTACGCGGACAGTGAACACGACGAACATACCAACCAAAGACGAAAGATTCCCAAGTGTCAAAACTCACCGACGAAATGCGAGGAGTAGTTTTAAAGTTGGGGGAATATCGGTGGCTAAAGCTTAGCTAATAGGCTAGCGAGTTGCTTCTACTTTCTTGTTTTCACTGTTAGGTTGCGTTTAAATGTAACCTTATCTGAGATCACTCGCTTTCTATGTCCCACTCGTAACAAAAATACGACTACAAAATTCTCTTCCAAACGACCATCGTAGCTGTGCGTATGAATGTAAACCTCGCTAGCCTTGACCTAACTAGCTAACCGACTCGTTTCAAGCAGATGGCTGGACAAACTGACAACTTCATTTCCCTGTGTGACTGGAGTGTAGTTGCGAACCTCGTCGTCCTCTCTCTATCTCCCCTCCTCCCCTCTTCCCTGGGACACGAGGTGGGCTTGTTTTGCCCATAGGATGACGGACATCGATTTTAGCCAATCACGTTAGGAATACGGCACATTTCGGCACCCGCCCCCCTGTTGACGACAGTTTTGTTTACTTTATGAGATTCGTTTTACTGTAACAATACAGTAATGTGTTTGTGTGGATCCGTTTATTACTACTATGATTCAAGAAAGCGCTATAAAACTGTGATCAAATACACAGAGCCCGTGTTTCTGGTGAATGAGAAACGCCTGTACAGTAATGGTGTGCGCTATTTTGGAATGATCGACACAGGGTCATCCTATAACGGTAATTTTTAATTATTACGGAAGCCGAGTTAAAAAAAAGAACCCACTCTGTGAAAAATCTGTGGAGCCATGCATTGCGTGGGCTGTCGGCGGACGGACTGAGTTTTTGCATAGTAATGTATACTAAGTCACATGCGGCGGCACAATATGGAAACATCAGGGAGGGCAGTGGGGCTCGGGTGTGCTTGCTTAGTCAAGTTCAAACGGCGGATCCAGCGATCTGATTGTCACTTTTTTAATGAAACTGCAGCAGTGCATACAAAAGTAAAACTTAAATGAGTTTATTGACCTCACTCAGGAAGTATTCATTCATTCATCTTCCGAACTGCTTATTCTTGACGAGGGTGCTGGAGCCTAACTTAACTGTCGTCGGTCTGTCGGAGGGGGACACCCTGAAATGGTTGCCAGCCAACGCAGGGCACACGGAAACGTACAACTATTCGTGTTCACACTCACGCCTATGTAAAACATTAAGTGTTGAATCAGCATGCGACGCATGTTTTTGGAATGTGCGAGGAAACTGCAGGACCAAAAGAAAACCCACACACGTCCGGTGAGAACATGCAAGGAGGGAGGCCTTAGCGGGATTGAACTGCACGACCTTTGCACTGTGAAGTCGACATGCTAACCACCCGACTACTAGGCCGCCTCAAAGTATTCATCCGATATTCACACTTGGTATCAACATTATCCATATTTCGATTGGTAGTCCTGTAAAGTTGTAGCAACAGTGGTTGGTGTGGTGTCATAAAGTAGAATACAATGTCATATTCATTATTATTTGGGTCAATTAATGTGTTTTCCTTCCCGATAAAAATAAATGCCTTGAAACAAAAAGGCTTTTTGAAAGGATTGGACACAGTCCTAAAATACAGTAAAGTCTCGTTATATCGATATCGGATATATCGATAATCCCGGTTATATCGATACTATTTCTATGCACGCACGGAGAAAATTACATGCAAACAGGGTCGGATATATCGATAGTCCCGGTTATATCGATATTTTTCGGACGCCCTTGAATATCGATATAACGAGACTTTACTGTAATTCGAATTAAAACAAATCTTTTAGTCATGTTGCGACACACGCGTGTATGATTTTGAAGTGCGCTTTTCAACACTTTCATGTCTTTCAATTCCTTGATCTCCTTGATGTGCGTATCACCCTGACGCATAGCACACGCTTGCAAATTGTATAAAAGGAGCTGTCGCGGGACAGAGAGATCGGGCGAACCACGGGGCAGAATCAGCTCAGACTCACGCCCGGCTCACGCCGGGCGTCGGACGGACATCACGGCACGACTTGCTCAACTCCACGCCACGATCAAGCTCTGCGCGTCACCTGCCTGGGAGATCTGACAACGAACCTACTTACAAATAAAGAGAACCATCAAACTCTTTCGTCACATCTTATCGAATACTGTACTGTGCTGTGCTATGCCGTGTTGGCCGCACGGGGGAAGGATTGACCCGCTGTGCTGCATCACGTGATCACGTGGGTGACACATGACGAGCAGTGAAGTTTCATGACTGCCAAATCGAAGTGGACTGAAAAAAAAAGCGTTTTCACGATTTACCGACTGTATATGTTATTTTTTTCATATATATATACAGTATATCCATGACATCATCACTTTAACTGCCGTGTTCACTGTTTTAATCAAATTGTAGAATTTGCCGGATATCACAGCACACGACATTTAGTATGTGTTCCATGTCTTATTCCCTTACAATGGATTTGATTTTAAAGCTTTTTCAACTCTGGACGCATAGCAGTTTGTTGTCCCCGGTGGGGACTGGGACGAAATGCTAGGATAAGGCCGGGACGACAAGATGCTTTGTAACGGCAAAGGTCAAACTTGCTTGTGATGCTACCTGACGATTTGTTTTATTTATTGATTTATTTATATTTTTTGTATACCGTATTCCGTCTTCTGTTTGTGCAAAGCAAAAACTTTGTTTTAACCCCTTGTCTACTGGTATATCCGACCGTACATCAAGATATGACAATTTTAGAAGAAATTCACTCATGTAAATGGCTGCAAGACATAAGCTTTACAGGCGTTTCAACAGGCGCAAAGACTATACAGTACTGTTGTTATTTTGCCGTCCCACGACGTATGTGACGTCACAAGTAATCTCAACGTCCAAACTCGACAAATCGACAATGGAGCATGTGCCAATTCTCAAAAATACTCCACGGTCCCACCTCTTTTGCAACTATTTCCCACACTTATGATTTGCTCACACCTACAACTCCTCTATTGAAGTAAATTGCCCAGAATTCTTTTGACGAAAACTACTATGATTTCACTTCAGTTGTAATAAAATGTTGTGCAGCAAACGTGACAAAACAATACCCGGTGTCCCCACCATGAACCATCACCTTATTGTGCCAATAGGGTTTTTATGTCTAAATTATGTTTGGTGGTAAATTGTCTCAGGCTTGATGCCCGAGGGTTGTCAAACTCATTTTTGTCACGCCGCGTTGTAGGCCTTGGAGGGCCGTTATGAATTTTAGGAAACCATGTAAATGTTGAATCTCTCCCACATATAACATACACAGCACAACAAATTGATTAATAGCTGGTTTTAAAATCGAAAATCGAGTGTGATACATATCAATAAACAAGACCATATGTCGACAAACTTTGAATATCAATTTGTTGATAACATTTGGTCATTTAGGAATGGGTACAACTACCTTAGTTGTTATAAATGCTATATATGAATTAATCATGTATTGGTAGGGAGAGTGCTTGGAGCCTTTTCTCATAAAGTTCATGCATTATATGATCTAGACTTCACTACCAGCACAGAATCATCGTCACAAAGTTTGCGTTTGTATTTTGTTGAACTATGGTGCAGGGATGTGAGGTTATTACAAACAAGCCCATGGCGAAAACGTTGAATTTAGAGCTTTAGTTATTTTTTAGGGGTAAATAAATTGCTCCCAAATATGCTCCCTATAGCACCTTTAAAGGACAACCGATACCTCCGGCCGGACAAGTTGCGTCCATAATTTGTAAAATCGCTTCAAATGATTTCTACTGAGCGCATTTTACAAAGATCCCACCGCGTATAGCTATATTTTACGTTTTAAACTCGCGCTGAATAATCAAGAAGTCTTGTTTTCGAGTTGATGACGATCCCCTAAGTAACATCACGAAGGCCTGTGACCAAAAAAGCGACACACAATACATTTTGTGTACTTTTTTTTTCATCTGAAAACACCGTGTTGATCGCGAAATTAGACGGAAAACTACATAAATAACGCGATGGTGAATCGTTGTGTGTCGCAGCCAATTGCGGTAGCACGTTGTAGTTTTACACAAAGGTGTAAGTTTACACAAATTCCCAGCGGACAAATCAGCCAATTTCCAACGGAGCTTGTGCACCATCTTGTGCATTTTCTGGGCGCTACATTGGAGTCCAGACGGCTCGAATCGATATCGAAGGACTTCTTTAATCGATTGCAAACATTTATGCTTTCCTCTTCAGAACTATTTGAATCATATTCATATCTGGATGAGTAACAAGAAAGATTCTTCTCCAAATTTGAACTCTCTGAAGCCATTGTTTTGATTCTGGAGCAAGGCAGTGACTAAAAATATCAGCCTGTGTGTCCTTTAAAGGACAACCGACACCATTTTTTGTTTCCTTAACTGACATCAGAAAAACGTTTTATAGCATCTAAAATACACAAAACACACAGGCTGATATTTTTAGTCAAATGCAAAACACCAATAAAAATGACTTAAAGTGTTCCAAAACTGCCACAAATGAGCTAGAAACTGGCGAGATTCAGAAAGTCCCGCCCCCTTGTTCGTGACGTCACGTCAGGATACTCCTTCACAAACTGCCTTGCTCCAGAATCAAAACAATGGCTTCAGAGAGTTCAAATTCAGAGAAGATGCTTTCTTGTGACTCATCCAGTTATGAATATGATTCAAATAGTTCTGAAGAGGAAAGCATAAATGTTTGCAATCGATTAAAGAAGTCCTTCCGTATCAATTCGAGCTGTCTACAAGCGATGAAACCGGTGAAGATCTGGACTCCGATGTAGTGCCCAGAAAATGTACAAGATGGCGCATAAGCTGCGTTTCGTCCAGTATATAAAGCCGCTTATCAGAGCCGTGAAGCCGCCCGTGATTGGTTAAAATCCGTGGTAGAAGACAGAGGGGTGGGTTTTACGCACACACACAAAGGAGACCGCCACACGAACATCATGATGTTGAGACGAGAGAGAGCTCCTCTCTTGACAACGCTCCACTGTAAAAAAATGACACGGTGGAAAGTGGATGTTTGTCCGATCGGTTTGCTCCACTAATATGGCAATTGCTCTCTTTCACCAGGTGAGCTCACAGTTAGCATGCAGTGTCACTAAATGAGTAAACATGCATCAAAGTTCCCCTATCCAAGCGCCAAATCGCGAACTCTGGTTAGCTTCCTCGTTCGCCTTTGCTGGTGCTCGACTGCTATATTCTGGGGAGTCTTTGTAAAATGCGCTCAGTAGAAGTCATTTCAAATGATTTTACAAATTATGGACGCGACTTGCCCGGAGGTGCCGGTTGTCCGTTAATTGTGCAGGGCCCTAAATAAGAAATTTAAAGTCAAACTAAACCAAAACGTTTTATACCACCGGAACGAAAAACACATTCTAGTTGTGAATGCACCTTTCATCATCCTTTGAAAAATTCACAAATCATAAATTAACATCAGAGCATTGTCATCAAATGGTGAGTATAGTTTTGCTTTTTTGATTGTTGCTGTGCTGATGACCATTTTGTGTTTGGGAGCCTTTTACTGAGCGAGTTGCTTGTTCTGTAGCCACAAAGGTCACAAAGTCTTCTTGTGCCGGTCCCAAGCCCGGATAAATACAGAGGGTTATGTCAGGAAGGGCATCCGACGTAAAAGCTGGGCGAAAACAAACATGTGTATCATACCTCTGAAGATGGAGGTTACTGATTCGCTGTGGCGACCATCCATCCATCCATCCATCTTCTGCCGCTTATCCGGGGTCGGGTCGCGGGGGCAGCAGCTTCAGTAGGGAAGCCCAGACTTCCCTCTCCCCAGCCACTTCTTCCAGCTTGTCCTGGCGGTCCCGAGGCGTTCCCATGCCAGCTGGGAGACATAGTCTCTCCAGCGTGTTCTGGGTCGTCCCCGGGGTCTCCTGCCAGTGGGGCATGCCCGGAACACCTCACGAGGGAGACGTCCCAGGGGCATCCTAATCAGATGCCCAAGCCACCTCATCTGGCTCCTCTCGATGTGGAGGAGAAGCGGCTCGACTTTGAGCCCCTCCCGGATGACCGAGCTTCTCACCTTATCTCTAAGGGAGAGCCCGGACACCCGACGGAGAAAGCTCATTTCGGCCGCTTGCATTCGGGATCTCGTTCTTTCGGACAAAACCCATAGCTCGTGACCATAGATGAGGGTTGGGACGTAGATCGACCGGTAGATTGAGAGCTTTGCTTTTTGGCTCAGCTCCTTCTTCACCACGACAGATCGGTACAAAGTCCGCATCACGGCAGACGCCGCACCGATCCGCCTGTCGATCCCTTTCACCCTCACTCGTGAACAAGACACCCAGATACTTAAACTCCTCCACTTGAGGCAAAATCTCCTCCCCGACCCGAAGAGGGCACTCCACCCTTTTCCGACTGAGAACCATTGTCTCAGATTTGGAGGTGCTGATTCTCATCCCAGCCGCTTCACATTCGGCTGCGAAACGCTCCAGCGAGAGTTGGAGAGCTCCACTTGAAGGCCTCAACAGTGCAACATCATCTGCAAAAAGCAGAGATGCTATACTGAGGCTACCAAAACGGAAACCTTCAACGCTTCGGCTGCGCCTAGAAATTCTGTCCATAAAGGTTATGAACAGAATCGGTGACAAAGGGCAGCCTTGGCGGAGCCCAACCCTCACTGGAAACGATTCCGACTTACTGCCGGCAATGCGAACCAGACTCTGACATCGGTCATATAGGGACCGAACGGCCCATATCAGCCGCTCCTGTACCCCATACTCCCGAAGTACCCTCCACAGAACTCCACGAGGGACACGGTCAAACGCTTTCTCCAAGTCCACAAAACACATGTAGAGTGGTTGGGCGAATTCCCATGCGCCCTCGAGGACCCTGCTAAGGGTGTAGAGCTGGTCCACTGTTCCGCGGCTGGGACGAAAACCACACTGTTCCTCCTCAATCTGAGGCTCGACTTTCCGACGGACCCGCCCCTCTAGGACCCCTGAATAGACCTTTCCAGGGAGGCTGAGGAGTGTGATCCCTCTGTAGTTGGAACACACCCTCCGGTCCCCCTTTTTACAAAGGGGGACCACCACCCCGGTCTGCCAATCCAGAGGCACTCTCCCCGATGACCACGCAATGTTGCAGAGGCGTGTCAGCCAGGACAGCCCCACAACGTCCAGAGCCTTTAAGAACTCCGGTCGGATCTCATCCACCCCCGGGGCCTTGCCACCGAGGAGCTTTTTAACCACCTCGGTGACTTCAGTCACAAGGATCGGAGGGCCCACCTCGGAGTCCCCAGACACTGCTTCCTCCAAGGAAGGCGTGTTGGTGGAGTTGAGGAGGTCTTCGAAGTACTCTGCCCACCGGTTCACGACGTCTCGAGTCGAAGTCAGCAGCGCCCCACCCTCACTGTACACAGTGTTAGTGGTGCACTGCTTTCCCCTCCTGAGACGCCGGATGGTGGACCAGAATTTCCTCGAAGCGGTCCGGAAGTTGGCTTCCATGGCCTCACCGAACTCTTCCCGTGCCCGTGTTTTTGCCTCGGCGACCACGGAGGCTGCATTCCGCTTGGCTAATCGATACGTGTCAGCTGTCTCAGGAGTCCCACAGGCTATATAAGCCCGGTAGGACTCCTTCTTCAGCTTTACGGCATCCCTTACTACTGGTGTCCACCAGCGAGTACGGGGATTGCCTCCACGACAGGCACCAACCACCTTACGGCCGCAACTCTGATTTGCCGCCTCACCAAGGGAGGTACGGAACATGGTCCATTCGGACTCAATGTCCCCCACCTCCCCCGGGACATGTGTATAGTTCTGCCGGAGGTGGGAGTTGAAACTCCTTCTGACAGGGGATTCTGCCAGACGTTCCCAACAAACCCTCACAACACGTTTGGGTCTTCCAGGTCGGACTGGCATCTTCCCCCACCAACGGAGCCTACTCACCACCAGGTGGTGATCAGTTGACAGCTCCGCCCCTCTCTTCACTCGAGTGTCCAAAACATGAGGCCGCAAATCCGATGATACAACTATAAAGTCAATCATCGAACTGCGACCAAGGGTGTCCTGGTGCCACGTGCACATATGGATACCCTTATGTTTGAATAAAGTGTTTGTTATAGACAATCCGTGTTGAGCACAGAAGTCTAATAACAAGACACCACTCCTGTTCTGATCGGGGGGGCCATTCCTCCCAATCACGCCCTTCCAGGTCCCACTGTCATTGCCCACATGAGCATTGAAATCGCCCAGCAGAACAAGGGAGTCCCCAGGGGGAGCGCTCTCCAGCACACCCCCTAAGGTCTCCAAAAAGGATGGGTACACTGAACTGCTGTTTGGTGCATATGCACAGACAACAGTCAGAACCCGTCCCCCCACCTGAAGGCAGAGGGAAGCAACCCTTTCGTCTACTGGGGTGAATCCCAATGTACAGGCGGCGAGTCGGGGGGCAATAAGTATGCCGACACCTGCTCTACGCCTCTCACCGTGGGCAACTCCAGAGTGGAAGAGAGTCCAACCCCTCTCGAGAGGGCTGGTACCGGAACCCAGGCTGTGTGTGGAGGCAAGCCCAACTATGTCTAGTCGGAACTTTTCAACCTCGTGCACCAGCTCAGGCTCCTTCCCTGTAAGAGAGGTGACATTCCACGTCCCCAGAGCTAGCTTCTGCAGTCGAGGGTCGGACCGCCAGGGTCCCCGCCTTTGGCTGCTGCCCAGCTCACATTACACCCGACCCCTCTGGGCCCTCCCATGGGTGGTGAGCCCTTGAGAAGGGGGACCCACGTTTCCTCTTCGGGCTGGGCCCGACCGGGCCCCATGGGTGTAGGCCCGGCCACCAGGCGCTCGCCAACGAGCCCCATCTCCAGGCCTGGCTCCAGAGAGAGGCCCCGGTGACCCGCGTCCGGGCAAGGGAAAACTAAATCCATTTCTCTTTTTCATCATATGGGGTCTTCTGAGTCGTACTTTGTCTGGTCCCTCACCCAGGACCTGTTTGCCATGGGTGACCCTACCAGGGGCATGAAGCCCCAGACAACCTAGCTCCTAGGATCATTGGGACACACAAACCCCTCCACCACGGTAAGGTGACGACTCATGGAGGGGCTGTGGCGACCCCTTGAAGGGAAAAGCCGAAAGGAAAAGAAGAAGATAAATTAACATTAAATTACAGACAGACAGACAAATTACATACGGTTGGGACGCGAGTTAGTACCAAGGTCCCTGAAACCAAATCCAAGATTTGCCATTGATCTTTTTAATGTATGAATGTCACTTTTCAAAATGTACTACACAAATAAGTAAAGTTTTTTTCACTACAGGTACACTCAAATACAGTACATAGTTCCTACTCCCAATTTCAGTTAATATTGCATGAGATGTCGATTTCATCATAACAACATGGATGATCAAGTGTGGTTACCTGCAGCGACTGTGGTTCCACATAAAATGCTTTGAAAAATAGTGAAGTATCTTTCATTCGTGTATATCAAACCATATTTATTTTCACATTTTCCAAATCCAGATTGCAACTCGTCACCAATGCTTTTAATCTGAAACCCATTTCCGGAAGTAGCGAATGGAAGGCCTCGGTTACTAGCTTCACCGTAGTTCAGTGGGGAAAGCACACACACTTGTGAAGGACGGGGAGAAATTCAGTCGCCACTTCCTATACTTTCCCATTTTTAACCTCTTGGCGCAGTAAGATAATATTTGGCAGGTAAGACTTTTGTATCGTGGCCTTGCGAGGCAGCCAGTGTGTTTCGTGGCCTTCTGTGGTTCGAGGCCGTTGTGTTGGCGCTAAAGCCAAGCTGATCTCTTCTCAGGGATACATCGCGTATGGCGCTCTTTGCTTTCGAAGCGGTTTGCAAGACCCGCGCCTGTCATGACTAGATCCCGCATTTAAAGGGAAATATTCGCTGCTTTTGCGCTTCACACTACCACCGAAAGTAAAAGTCCTCTTTTCATACACGGGCCCTTTTTCCTTCTTTCTTATTTAAACTCGGGCCCTGTGGAGCATTTCGAGCCGTTGAAACGTTCCCAGTTCCACCAAAAATCACCGGTTTGTATCTAGTTTGTCAGCGAAGGATATACACACCCCCTTTAATTCAAAACTTCGGGGAAGAAATCGAGGGGAGTTTCCTCGTTACATTTACTGCGGCCACATTTTCATCACATTGTTCGCCGAGCAATATGCCCGAAATGGCAATTGATCAGGATTGTTCAGCGAACAGTTGACTTTGTAAAAGGAGTTGACGAAGTGTAGTTTACATTGCCTCATTGTGTGTTTGCACGCCGCTGTAGCCGCCGCAGTGAGGCGACGGTGGCTCTGCTATCATGGTAGTAATGGCTCGTTATAGGCGTCGCAGTACATTGTTTGGTTTAAAATAAAAAGATTCACTTTTTATTTTTACCTTTATGGTGATTCTCATCCGAAAATGTTTACGTGTATTACTTCCATTGAGCTCGCTTCGTAGCGTTTTAAGCACAACATCCCTAAAAAATGCCCACATTTAGAGATTGAGCTGTCCCACGTAGACCGATGTTTTTTTAATATTTACAAAAATAGCTCATTAATAAGACATTTTAATTACGAATAAAATAAAATGCATTTTTTTGGTAATTGAACTGTGCAAACTAAGAAGATAGGGTTTAAAGCGTAATATAAGCGTAATATAACAGACACTATGTTCTAAAATGTCCCACGTAAGTTAAAATCGTATTTTTACGGACAGAGTGGATGCAAAATTTAGTCTTTTTTGATACATATATGGGACTTAAATACTGGGTAGCTTGTGTCAGCAAAATGTATTGCATCAGAATTGTGTATGCGCAGGCAGTCCTAATATACTGTGTGTGTCTGTGTGTGTGTGTGTGTGTGTGTGTATATATATATATATATATATATATATATATATATATATATATATATATATATATATATATAAAAGGGTATATTTGACATGATTGGTCCTGATTTTGTCAAGTTTATATAATTATACTTTGGGCTTTGGGGGACTGCTGGTGTTGCATCCACGGGCCTCTGTGGCGCCAATATTATAAGCTATCACTGCCATCATACACAAACATTTTTTTTCTCAACTGGTCACTTCATAAACTTTTAATTTATACATATTTCATCATATGTCACAGATGTAGCAAATATGTTATGCAGGAGGTGATGATGATGCCTGTTTTCCAGCTCTCCCAGGAGCAACACACCTGATTCAAATGATCAGCTCATCAGCCAGCTCTGAAGCAGCATCAAAATGGTCCTGATGATTTGAATCAGGTGCGTTGCTCCTGGGAGAGCTGGAAAACAGGCAGGACGGCGGCCCTCGAGGACCGACTTTGGACACCCCTGATCTATGTGGACCAGAACTCTACAAGTCTATGTCTTTTGGTTGCATTGCTCATATTTTGTTGTTTGAGTATATGCTTAGTTTATTCTACTCATTCCAATTTGGACTTCAGTTTTATCTTTGTTTTTTTTTCTCATTGTGGCTTGAATTTATGGCTCATTTTACGACTAGAGCAAATTAACTGATGAGAATGAGTTATGATTAAACCCTTCTAATCCAGCTGGTCTTTTTCACCTCTGTTGTTTGATTTTTATTGGAAACTCATCTGCTCTCAGCGCTCCAGATAATGTCTGGACAGAGGAAAGGTGCTACAGCTCGCCTCCCTAAATGCGCCTTCTGTCGAACCAGCAGGGAAAAAGACTGCGGGCAGCTGCTAGTGTCTGATAGCCAGAAGGTGGCAGCCCACCACAAGTGCATGGTAAGATGAGCACAGTGGTCGTTTTACTTGCAGCTTGTGACTAGAGAAAGAAAATTAATCTTCAGCAACATAATTACAGAGGGAATATTTTCAAGGGTTATTGAATCACAATTTAAATTCATATTTAGCCGGCATTGTTTTTCTTTTTTCTTTTTTAAAGATACATCTTTGAATGTTGTCAAAGCTACTGTATACTGGGAGGTAAATATACGGTTCATCCTTATGTGAAATGTGACCCAGATTATGAAGGGGAATTTACAATATTACGATTAATGGAACTGTTTTTGGTAGGATTTAACACAAAATTTCGCAAACACACAACACAGAGGCAATGCCTATGGCTAAAGGGCAACAGGCATTGATTAATTGATAATTAAGCGTTAGCATCAATTTTGTTCTGAATCTGTTGCCAATCACCCAGGTCTGTCCTGTGCTATGTGGTGCACACGCGTGGATAGCACCACCTACAGTAGGATTAGAGCCGAAGAAGAAAGTCACCGGTTAAAATGTCATTTTGTGTGTTCGTGAGAGAATAGTTGGGTAGATCGGTGTATATTTGTATTTATTTTACATGGAATTTCTGATGCCCGCTGGACTTTGTCCACTCACAAGTCGCTAATTAACAAAGCAGCCACAAGCAAGTAGTCTAGGTGCCATGAAGGTGAAAGTGTTAAATGGTGTTTAAAAATTAAACAAAACTACACTCACCCGAAAAAAGGACCATTATGTTATCACTTTTTCTTTATATTATTGTTCGTGTCCGTGGTGTCTGCTTCTAGCATTGTGATTTGGTGTTTTCTTATATTTATGCTGTTGTCAAAGTCGATGGAATCCTACTTTATTTTGCATTCCAAGATTGATTTATTTGAAAAAAGAGGGTAAAAATGGTGTGCATTGACCGCAAGAGGTGAAATGTCCAAATGTTGTCAAAGCTTCTTCCGCCCCCCCAATCCTTGTATTAAGAAAATCACCAGCAAGATATGAAATGTTGAATTGTTTGCTTTTGATAGTGACTCCATAACTGCAATAATCTTGTTAATCTTTTTTGTTTGTGGTATAGCTTTTCTCTTCTGCTCTGGTTTCATCGCATTCGGATAATGAAAACATTGGCGGATTTTCTGTTGAAGATGTCAAGAAGGAAATCAAAAGGGGAAACAAATTGGTGAGGTTTTATTAGTAACACTGCAATAGCAAATGATGAGATAACGCAGAACAGAGAATACTGCATATCTGAATGCCTACTCGTACGATTCTGAAATCTCATTGGAAATTGTGCTAATATCACAAAACACAAACATATGTCAGATCTTTGTGTCCTGTACATTATCACAGTGCAGCGCGCCTCAAAGGTTTATATGTGTTTTTGTTTTTCTGAGTTTATTTTTTAAGAGATCAGTTTGAATAAGGTGTTCTAAAATTGAGTGTCCAATATTCTGTACCATTTTAGCCCAGACTTTCCTCTCCCCAGCCACTTGTCCCAGCTCTTCCTGGGCATTCCCATGCCAGCTGCGACATATAGTCTCTCCAGCATGTCCTGGGTAGTCACTGAGACCTCCTGCAGGCGGGACATGCGCGGAACACCTCACTATAGAGGTGTTCTACGGGCATCCTAATCGGATCCTTGAGCTGGCTCGTCTGGCACTTGTCGTGTCATTGCTATCCAATTTGTTAGGATAAGGGATGAAAAAAGATTTCGATCTGTACTTTGAAAGTAACAATGAAGGCCTCATTACAGATGTGTTCATTGTGTCACCGGCCCGGTGCTACAATTGGCTGCGATGTGAACACGTGCCGAAAGACTTACCACTATTACTGCGCTGTAAAGGACAAAGCCCAGGTTAAAGAGGATGCGTCACAAGGAACTTACCTGTAAGTGACTTTTCCTTATTAGACACCTATTGGACCTCTTTACAAAAAAAAATCATCATTTCATTCAACCATTATTATTATTAATAATAATAATAATAATAAATGTCATTCATAAGCACCTTTCAAAACTTTCAAGGACTATTACCTTCTTTCAATTGTAGAGTTTACTGCCGCAAACATCGAGATGCTTCTCGAGATGGCATAAAAGGTAAGTTTGTCGTAATCATGTAATGTCTACTCCACGCACTTTTCCTCACACTTGAGCAACATTCATGAAATAGATGTTTGATGCATTTCCTAACGGTTTTTCTGACATTTTGTTTGCTTTTAGATGAAGGTGTGGCAAATGACTCAGACTCCTCACCGCCACAAAATAGGGGCCGAGGAAGATTTGAGAAGGGAAGAAGCAAGGTCCGTGGTCAGTCAGAAGACACCCGCTCTGCCTCCTCCCAGGTTGCAGACGAGGAGACTTCCTCACATGTAAGATGACCTGCTTGCAGACATTTCCAGTGTGTCTGACGTTCACTTGCGTGGTGGGTTGATTGTTATGTGGTCTTGACGTTGTCTATGTGCTGCACTGTGTTTTGTAGCGGGAGAGGTCACCTCTTCGGGCAAGTCCGGCTGATGGTGGCCAGCGCTGTGGCTTCTGTCATGCTGGTGATGAAGAAAACGAAATGAGAGGCGTGCTTCATAGTGATAACTCCAAAAAAGTGGCTGCTCACTACAAATGCATGGTAAAGTCTGTATGTGTGTACATCAAAGTGTGCGTGTAGGAATGTGTGTGTGCCAGCTTGTCTGAGTGTGTACCATTAAGGTTGTTGCGATGAACTTGAGTGTTGTGAATGAACAGTCACTCTCTTCTCTTCTTCCTTTTCAGCTTTTTTCATCTGGGACAGTTCAGCTGACCACCACGTCACGGGCGGAATTCGGGAATTTTGATGTGAAAACTGTAATCCAAGAGATTAAGCGGGGGAAAAGAATGGTTGAAATTGTTTTTTTTTTATCCAGTTTTTGAATGAACAACTCTGAAAGTGTCCTGTTATCATCTAATTAGAATGTGTGGTTGTCTTGTTGTATTTGAAGAAATGCACACTTTGCACCCAGCTGGGTGCAACCATTGGGTGTGAGATCAAAGCCTGTGTGAAGACCTACCACTATCACTGCGGTCTGCAGGACAAAGCAAAGTACATTGAGAACATGGCACGCGGAATCTACAAGTGAGCACTGTTCAGGCCAGTCTTATTGCTTGTCTGGTAAAATGCTTGCGCAGTCCAATCCTAACGCTGCTTTGAATTCAAAGCTTTGTAGGGTGGGGGTGGATTGTTATTGTTCAGTGTGAGTTACAAGTCCCCCTTTATTTCAGACTGTACTGTAAGAACCACAGTGGCAATGAGGAACGGGATGAGGAGGATGAAGAACGTGAGAATCGCAGTAGAGAAAAAGCAGCGATCGACCGTGGAGGAACACCATCAATGCAAGTGAATGGCAACTAGTTACAATGCAAGTATTGCAAATCCATGATCCGATTGTGGTTGTGTTTTCTACCCACAGCAATAACATTGGAAAATACATTTGGATTCAAAATCTTTTTAATTACCTGGTGGATTTTTCTGTGTTTACAGGTTTGACCGGAGTGTAAACGGCAAAACTTATGGGGGAGAGATGCATTTTTGTACAAAAACCTCAGCCTGCTCCCAACACTGTGGTCTTTAGTTTCCCATCTATTGTCCTCAGCACCAACCCTCCCAAATAAACGGATGCCACGCATTGAGACTAGATGAGCTTTTCTGGCACTGGTGATACCCATAGAGCATGGACTCGTGCAAAATTGTGTTGAAAAGCCAAAGGTTAACTTTCACAAAAGTCATGTGGACATGTCTTCAACCGTTTTCTGCTACTATCATGACTGCAGTTCTAATTGCCACCCCCAGACTACTACACTTGATGGAACCATATTCTTCCTTCTCCCTCACTACAATAACCGTCGCCAGTCTCTCCCAAGTGCAGTTTTATCATTGTGTTTTGTTCATCATATTTTTCAAAATGTTATCATGTTAGCCTTTCTTTCTTGAAATGTAACACATTTGCGACTATGTAATCATCGTGAGTAATTTTGAATGTGTGGATTTCTGATGATCACAAATCCAAGTTTTACTGGCATGCACTTGCATTCATCCACATTAAATAGTGGATTCATGTTTTCTGGTTTGGCCGCAAAAGAGCTCAGTATGCAGCTCTTCAGGAAAGTTGGCTTGACTTTGTTTGGTGTGATGTTACATGTATCGACAAATATATCCAATCGTTTTTGGAAATAGAAAATGTTTTGTATTTTACATGTTTACAAAAAATACGTGGTCTTATTGAGTGTTGGGGAGGGTTGACTTACTTCTCATGTCGCTGGTAACTCGATGTTCCGCTTCCGAGAGGAATGTCACCCCAGCCAAATTATCATGAAGTCACTCTGTATACTTGTGAAATTAGCTTGACATTCTTGAATCTGACTGAAGCTTATCATGCTTATCTGGAACGTTCATTCTGCCTTTTTAGTATTTTCAATAAATTGGTTTGTGCATTTAATTCTTGTAAATGCACAGATGTCTCTTTGCATATTTGTTTTGGTCTTCCATTGAACACTGTTGGACAAGGTACATACTTTCTTGACAAACAAACAAACACATTGTTTGTTTGGATTGGCTCTTGAATAATTACACAGTAAGTACCATGCGCTTCTGAACCGGATGCACAACAAAAATGTGTCCCATCCCAAAATTGGGACTCAATTTCTTCCATATTTACCCAATTGTCCTCTGCGTCTGTCACACTCAAATGCCAAGAGTGAATTTAACAAAAATGAAGGTCGAAGACTGGAAATGATAAAAATAGCACTGTGGTTTGGTACATTCATCTGTGCCAAATTCTCTGGATGCAGACAGCCCACACCTTTAGGCTGCATCTGTCATGACTTCCCTCGTAGTGCACTCGTTGCACACTAAACACCAGGCTTCCAGGGGAGGGCGCGAAATGTACGGGGTACGTTTGCCAGCCCAGGTACAGCATTGGACCAAAAAATGCCTAACACATCGTTGGTTGTAAAGGAAGGGGGCGAGTCTCCCCAATCCTGCTGTTTGGTTGCTCACCTCGTTCCTACGTCATCGGCCAATGTATTTGCTCCAACCCACTAGTGGAGCAGCAACGTTCTGTGACTGTGCAAAGTGTACAGTGCGAGTGAGCCGGAAGGGAATAGTAACAGTAACGAGCCAGATCACACAGCTAGCTTCTCCATGTGACTTGTGACAGCGTACTGCTACATTAGGAACTGGTCATCTTTGTTTCCGTTATATTGGGGACCACGCACTGTAAACCAAAGGAAAACCCAAGCGATAACAGACATGGCAACATCCAACCAATGTGTCGTGGTAGGTCTCTCTTGGCTCACGGAAAGCTTGTCGGCATTCTCATGCAGTCGACATATCGGAGCACTCCTGCCGACGGTTATTACGAAGGCGTTACTCGTGTGTTTTATGCAGTCCCTGTGTGTCGTTAATGCTGTGGTTGTAATTCGCCTCGTCTTAACGTGTTTTGTATTTGTCATCGTTTCTACAGTTTCAAGCGCTCACCTTCGCGCCCACTATGTTTTGTGTACGTGTCTCAGACCTCTTTTTAAAATATCATTTATTTTTTGACCGCCACAGTACCATTCCGTGTGATTTTATTCCCACAATAAGTCAACACTACGAGTCCCTCATATTTTCTTACACCCGGTAGCAAGAAAGCTGCAGACGACTTGACTGGAACCTTTACTAATGATTCTTTTGTGAATCATACAACATAAACATAATTTGCATTTCATACGTTAGCCCGCCTTGCCTTGCGTTTTACACTCATTGACTAAATTTTGTTGGTTAGAAATACAATACAGTGCTGTACTTTACATCTTTATCTGTTCGGCGTTTTCATAACAGCTGCAGCCGACACAAAGCACTTCACAGAACACTACCAAACTATTAATAATGCAACGGATGTGAGCTACTGTATAATTGTTACCGAAAAGGTTGCTAATGACAAACGTAATAAGACATTTGAAAATAAATGCTTAAAATTCGACAGTGCTTTTGAATTGCGTGTTCAACAGAATCATTAAAAAAAAAACAAATATAATCAGGCCTAGTCGCAATTGATGGGACCTTTATTGTTTTTTTTTTTTTGCGCCAATCTTGCACCCGTCAACAGGTGTTTTGGCCCATTCCCCATGAGCAAACCGCTCCAATTGTCTTAAGTTTGAAGGGAGTCTTTCACAGATGTCCGGTTGGGGTTCATAGAAGGTCACTTGAGAAGAATGTCTTGCTCTAAGTATTTTTTTGTATGTATTGGGCCATTAAACTGACATTAAACATTAAACATCCATTATCGGGCCTGCTTAAAGACAATTAAATGTATGTTTTTTTTCTCAAAATTGATTGTAGAAAAACTGTATGAGTGTGACTCCAGGTAAATGCTGAATTGTACAGATATGTTTTGATGGAACACACGCTGGCATCCAAGCAATGTTTTCTTTCTTGGATCCCCCCCCGTTTATTTTCAGCAATACAATGCCAAACCACGTTCCTCATGTGTAACAACAACGTGGCTTTGTAGTTACAAGGTCTGCGTACTATGCTGGCCTGCATGCAGTCCAGACCTGTTTCCCATTGAAAATATGTGCTGTATTATTCATCCACAAAGTCCTAACAATGAGTGTCCTCAGTCCCCAATTTTTTTTTTTCAAATAGTGTGAACACAGCCTTAAATATGTCCTGGCTTTTTTGCATCTAAGATAATTATTATTTGCTGAAAATAATTATGTTTTAATTAGAACATTCAATGTCTAATTTGTCTTTGTTGTGTATTTCATAAAATATGTTTAGCATGGTTTGCCAATCACTGTGTTCTCTTTTTGCGTATATTTAACACAACCCAACTACACTGGAATTGAGTTTCTTCATCTAAGTCAAATAAGAGTGCTCTTGTACCATTAGTTCGACGACTGTTAAGTACATGATTGCCAAACATGGAATTTTCCTGGACAAACTTCAGTGTTTTCTCAGACAAAAGTTCACCGTATATTATGTCAATGGGGGTAGGGGAACACTCTCAGCTCATGTGACCTTGAGGGACATCTGCTGCGTGTCACTGTTATCTGGATGTGCGGTTGTGTAGCCCAGACAGATGGGCTTTCTTTTTGCAGCTTTCACATGTGCTTCAATTGTACCCTTGTACAACTCACCCATGATTTCCCTTAAGACGCAGATGAGGACGCTTCACTCCTAAGACTTTGTGCCTTACATTACTTACTATTGTCAAAAGGTTTAGACTGCTTGTCATTATTCCCATTCATCCCCAGGCACCTCAAGTTCTGCACCAACTTTCACATGACACCAGTTTGGTCGTCTGCTTTCATCCAAGGCAAACAGTTGCACAGTGCTAGTGGATATTTGACAAAATACAGGAAATGTCTTGTGTTTTAAAAGAAATGCATGTATAGCTTTAAGGTGTAGACACTTCATTGGTTGTAATCAGAACCCCTCCAGCGCTCCTTAATATTTTCACAATGTCCACATTGTGCATGGTTCTCCGGTTTTTACAGCTAAGAAAAACTTTGTTGCCCCCCCAGAGCATGCAATTTTTACCTCTTGCTAAAAAGATTAATTTGTTAGTTTGTTACCAGTATTACGTTGAACAGGAGCAAATTGCAGCCATAAATGGTTTGTGTCGACAGTACGAGTTATGGACTATATCAAGTTTTCAAATTAGAAAAATTTGTGCTCGGTCTAAGTCAGCATATTATATACAGTAAAGTCTCGTTATATTGATATCGGTTATATCGATAGTACTGCTTATTACGATACTATTTCTATGAACGCAAGGAGAAAATTTACATGCTGCAAGATCGGATATATCGATAGTCCGGTTATATCGATATTTTTTCCGACTCCCGAGAATATCGATATAAGGAGACTTTACTGTATTTCACAAGTGTGAACCTTTTCTTGGGAAAGTAAAGCTTTCTTCACTGGGGTGACCTTTTCCTGCCCTCCTATGAGATTAATGTTAGGGAACACCCTTCCCTCTTACTTCCTTTTAGATCACCGATGATGAGCAGGGGTACGATCTGGATCTGTTCTGCATCCCAAAGCACTATGCATGTGACTTGGAGAGGGTCTACATCCCACACGGACTGATTTTGGACAGGTGGGTGCTCACATTTTTCTAGAGCTTGCAAAATACTATATCTAATGTCAGCCTCAACTGCTAAAATGTTGTTTGCCTAAATCAGACCTGATTCCATAAATATGTTTGTACCTGGTATGGTTGTACCTGGTGTTGAGAACGGTATTTTGTGTCTTTTAATTCCATAAAGCTGTCTTTTACACTGGAACCCATTAAGGTTGGGGTATACATTTATGAAAAAAATCACTCCTAATTATTTTTGCGGCACGGTGACCGAGTGGTTGATGCGTCCACCTCACAATGCAGTTGGATGGATTGATGGATGAATGGATTTTTATTTATTAGGGCTAGCGATACCACTATTTTATAAACAAAATGTTTAAAATGAACAATGTTTTGTCTTTAATTATTTTTGTTGTATGTTTAGAATTTAGTTTAATAAATAAAGCAAATGCTAAAATCAATAGAGATTTTATTTTAGTTCAAGAGCAACTACTAGACAAATTCTGATATTTATTTATTTATTTTATTTATTTTGAGGTGTGGTGTGTTGATGACCGGTCTCGGCCAAGTTCTCACATCATTCACAGTAAAATAACGCTAGGTGGTGAGTTGCCTGTCATGGCAAAGTCTTATTCTCCTTTCGGCTTTTCCCTTCAAGCGGTCGCCACACTGAATCAGTATCCTCCATCTTCAGAGGTTTGATTCGCCTGTCATGGCAAAGTAAGCACTGCAAAATAAAACATCAATGGTCATGCTGTTCGCAACTGTCCGTGAGTAAGACAAGATGTGTTTTATGGATATTTTTTTGCTATTATATAGAAATGCTTGATTTTAGTCAAAATGAGGGGGGGGGAGGGTTAGTGTGATGGACGAGATTCTAGCTAAGCTTTAGAAATGACACCAAAGAAAAGTGGAACCTTCTGGTGAGTAGAACAGAAAACTGAGCTATCCACTCTCTCTGTGTCTCTCCCTCGTGTGATCCCAGGACAGAACGATTGGCGAGAGAGATTATGAAGGAAATGGGAGGGCACCACATTGTTGCCCTCTGTGTGCTGAAAGGGGGCTATAAGTTCTTTGCAGATCTGCTGGACTACATCAAGGCCCTGAACAGGAACAGCGACCGCTCCATCCCCATGACAGTGGACTTCATTCGCCTCAAGAGCTACTGTGTAATTATTTTGATCAAATATTTTTCTGCCTAAAAACACATTTTCACATTTTTGACCCATGTTTTTCATGTGCATTGGGTACAGAATGACCAGTCAACAGGAGAAATTAAAGTCATTGGAGGAGATGACTTGTCGACTTTAACAGACAAGGTGAATGTTTCTTCAAAAAAGAAATCTAAATTTCTCCACTGCGAGGATAATAAAGGCAAATCCAATCCAATCCAATCCAAAAGATCATATTATAAAATTATAAATGTCACTTACAGTCATGCTTTCCCTATATTACTTTGCAATACTTTGACACAGAGAAAAGGCACCATAATCAAGTCAGCATGTTAAGATAAGTTAATGTTTAGTCCATTGATTCTTTGAAGCGCTCGTCCTCACCAAGTTTGCAGGAAGATAACATGTTTCCAATTCAACTCTGCTCAACTTAATTTCTTTTCTACAGAATGTCCTGATTGTGGAGGTATGTTTTTTTATTTATTTATTTTGCATGCAATACTATTGTAGTTTCCGTTCTACTTGAATTCCATTGAATATGGGCTTCTCTTGCAATGTCCCTCAGGATATTATCGACACGGGGAAGACAATGAAGACATTATTGCAACTCCTTAAACAGTACAATCCTAAGATGGTTAAAGTGGCAAGGTTTGGTAAATCCCTATTTTGTGCAATTAAGAAGGTCAAGGTCATATTTATGGTCAAATATCCTCTATGCATAAGATGCAGGACAGAATATTGTGCTTAAGGTTAAGGGCAAAAGCATTTGGATGGTGTACTGTTTACAGTAGCTCTATTACTTAACATGATCCAACTGCAATCCATTGAGAATGTTTTATTGGAATACCCAAAAAGTGATTCCATGACACAATTATCCTGACCATAATAATCAGCAAGCAGTATTATCACTATTTTCTAAACAAAGATACATTTATATATATGGACACCAGGAAACCTATAAAAACAAATTTGACATTTTAATTGTGGTGCTTAGTCCCACTTTCATTCATTTGGATGAGAAGAATGACTTGCCTGAATGAACTCGGTTTGTGGGCCAAAGTCTGACTGCATTTCAAATCCATTGTGCTGGTATACAAGGTAAAATGCTACAAACTTGTCAATATCCAAACACTTCTGGCATTAAATATGGTCACACATAGGGGAAAAATCATTACCATGTTTCATATCATTTAAAAACAACCTCTATAATTATCTGCTAACATATAAGTAACATATTTATTCCTCACTTGTGTCATTTTCATTGGGTTTCCTTGTAGTTTGCTGGTGAAAAGGACACCAAGAAGTGTTGGGTACCGACCGGACTGTGAGTTGGAACGCTGTTTGATTCAAAACAACAGATCTGTGTTTTCAGTGAGTTGACATGTCTGACATATTTGCTCTCTGTTTCAGTTGTAGGCTTTGAGGTGCCTGACAAATTTGTGGTGGGATATGCACTAGATTACAACGAGTACTTTAGAGATTTAAATGTGAGTATATATATTTTCTGTTAATACAATAAAATGTGTATTGATTTCATGAAATATTGCTGCTGCCTAATTAGATTGCTATCTTATTGTGACCTAAAATATACATTATTTTTTACAAACAAGTGTCAGACTTGATTCGGCGAAAATATGTCTGTCAGTCAAAAACAGGATGTTATTTTTTTTTTATTCTTAACTTTTGGCCCCCTCTGTGTTTCAGCATATCTGCGTCATTAGCGAAACAGGGAAGGAAAAGTACAAGGCATGAAGAGCACTTCTTATTTTTGGATGACTGGTTATATTTTATATATAAGGCAACTTTCACTTGGAGTGCATCCCAAAAAAATGCCTGCTCAGTTTTTCATGGGTTGGACGGGTATCGTGATATTTACCCATTTTTGTTCCGTCCACTCCCAAATATGATTCGGTTTTTGCAAATAATTATCTTTCTTGCATCCGATAAATGTGTGTTTGGGAAGTACAGTTTAGCTGTATCGCGGTCAATTGTTAACCTTCATGAAATCTATATTGGTTAACCTTGTTAACCAACAACAGCATTTAAAAACGCAACTACCGGTCATTCAATAGATAAGAATACACTTACTTAATTTCGACCTTTGCAGATAAGCGCAACAATCTACAAAGATACACTTTTTTGTGTATTGTGAAAAGAAGCCAAACATTTAAAATACATATAGTAAAATCTGTAAATATTAAATTTCAAGAAACTGTCAAATAACAAATTAATTGTAAAGGCCATTATTGTTGTCCTTGACTTTTCTTATGACTGCTTGTAAAATAATGAAAAAATAAAATTGTGTGTATATCTATTAATAAGGGATACATGCATACAATCGACCCTAAAAGACCCATCTTTCGGCACCTGTTGCATATTTGTGGATTTTAAAAAATATTTTGAAATGTGTTTTTTTCAGCTGTATCATATTTTCCGGACTATAAGACCCCCCCCCCCCCCCCCAAATCAATGGTTTATTTTCAAACTTTTTCCACATATATGGTGCACTGGATTATAAGGCCCTGCGATTGGCTGGCAACCAATTCAGGGTGTCCCCCACCTTGTCCCCGAAGATGGCTGGGATAAGCTCCAGCACACCCTGTGACCCTAACGAGAGAGAATTAAGTGGTCTGGAAAATGGATGGATGGATTCTAAGGCACACTTTCAAAGAATGACTTGTTTAGAAAGGTTTTCCACATATAAGGCACGCCACATTGTAAGGTGTTACAGTAGATGCTGGGGTTACGTTTTATATATCCCAGGATGGACCGCGCCCTACTTCTTCCACAGGGAGAAATGCAGTCAGTGGCTGCAGACATTAGTTGCGAGACCTGTTGTGGCTCAACATTCAACATTACTTCATATAAGGCACACCAGTGTGTAAGGCCCAGGGTCATCTTTTGAAGAAAATTATTGATGATTGGCTAGTAACTAGCCAATCATAGTTAGCGAAAACTCTGACATTGACCAGTGCCTTCAAGAAGGCGTTGGTACCCCTTTTTTGGGTTGTCAACTCGAAATCTGATTGGGTAGAGTTACCGTTTGATCGACACATTTGATGTGACAGGGTCCGCAGAACTGATTGTGAAGGCGTCCAGGTAGATTTCTGACCCTGGTAACAAATGATGGAATGTGATTGGTTAAATTAAATATGAAAACACACACCTGGAAGCAGTGCAACTTGGAATTATTTCATAAGAATTCATGGACAAAATATAATTAATATCAGTCCGTGATGAAAAGGTTTCTTCAGCCGTCATCTGTACTTTTTTGAAGGTGTCGGACGTTTCGCTTCTTATCCAAGATGCTTATTCAGCTAACTAAAGTCCGTGAGTCAGATATTTTAGGCCAGCAGAGGAGGTTTTGCAGGCCTTGATGGTCCGCCACTGTTATAACCTGGTATGCCTTTTTTGCTGTTTAATGACAATACTCAAAAAAGAAACACTTTTAGTTTTGAATTGTGATATAAAGGCAGACCTGACCTACATTATCAGCTTCTTCAGCTTTGGCTGTTTTTCTACTCAACACAAGTTTCAACCAGTGGTGTCACTCTTATAAATTATTGTTTTGCTGTGTTGCTCAATAAACTTGTACATTCTCACTTGTGTGTTTTAATTCCTTTTATCATGCCAAAACATAACCTGGGAATGTAATTAATTTATCTTGCTTCCAGATATCATGCAGACATCTGGTATGTATGCTTGATATGGTGCTTTGTATGGCCATGCATTCTAACAAAATCCAATATTTTCTGGTAAGGATTTACAACATGTTTATTTTGCACTTAGGTCATTCAGACTTTTTTGGCTAATATTCCATGAATAAAATGAATTTGGGCTATTTGACCTTTGGGAATAAACGAAAATGCATGTTTAAATTAACTCCAACATCTCACTTAAGTGGAATGATTGCGTGTAACCTTTTTTAACTAACTTGAATTTCATATTATTGGGAATTTAATCAGTCATACACGAATACTTTAAGTTACGTGTTTTTAAAATGTATCATCATATTCTGAACGAAACGTACCCGTAGACCTCAGAAATCAAATGCTATGTCAAATGGTGCGAAAATGCGAATTATTTTTCACTCGCGGATTCCTTAAATTTAGTTTTGAAATGCAACATCGACATGGTTGCGTAATATGTTGGGCTAGTCATTCTGGCAGCAGTCCTAGCGTTTTAACAGCAACCAAAATGGTAACTTTTCGTAGCGATTGAAAGTATGTACTTAGGAGAGAAATGATGCACTTCAGTGACAATTATTGGTCTGGGAACTCGACAAACATTTTATTCTGCGCATGCGCTAAAAAGGCTGCACGATTTCCGGGTATCACATGATCAGCTCTTTTCGCAGGTGATATCAATCATGAAATTTCCTCAATCGTGTCTTTGCCCCACACACACATCTACACGCGCACACTCAACATAATAAATTAGGGATCGTTACATATATTTTCCAAATTAAAATCAATGACCATTTTTTTATTTTCTGAGCGTTTATTTTGAATTTACTCATCCCGGCTCGTTGGCGGGGAGTTACCGTAATGCACATTACCGAGTGGCGAATACGCACAGTCAGTCGAAACGGAGGACGGTTTTACGGCAATCCTGAAAGGGGCGTGAAGTTTGGCTACCATGCTAACAAGTAGCTTCTGTGATGCGGTGCTGAGACGACCCAAAGCTTAATTGGCGGCGAGCTGTAGAAGCGGAGTAACGTAACTCTGCGCCGTATAGTGCGTGCCGGTTTTCAGTCGGACCTCGTCGAAATCAAAACAGACTCGAATGTTCGGCTTAGAACGAGTGACCCGAATTTCCGGCGAAGGCATTAAGTTCTATTGGCGCTCGTGCGAACGCAGCTAGCCAGTTAGCCTATTTGGCTAAGCTCTGCTGAGCCGTTGAAGCGGCTGTTCATGTTCGCGAGCAAAAAGCTAAGCCAACAATCGCTAACGTCAGCTCTGTTCGCCGCGCGTTACCAGAACCACTTAATGGAAAACTGCATTTGACTTGAACGTTCATTGCACAGTTTGTTGTCAGATACTGGGTGTGGGCAAGCAGATGTAGTCAGATGGCACGCTATTGCTACTATCAGCTCGACTTAGTGGTCATTCATTGTGCTGCTTTTAGCCATTGCATGCTAGCCATCCATCTGGAAAGGTGTTGAATCGACTTAACTTTTCACATAACGTTTACGCGGACCATCCGTGCTGTGGCGATTGCGTTGTGAATAATAGTTGTGACAACGTTATTGTGTTTTACAGCGTTAAGTTTTCTGCACGCTAGACTTGTTCATGAGACGGGCCTCGTTGGTTGCGGTGGGTTCCGGCTGACGCTGGAGCTTTTGAAAATATTTTTTCACACCTGGTTGATTGATGTTTTTTCCTCAAACGTGTGCAGTTGACACGTTTCGAGAGCAAACATGTAACAACTTAGACTTGGTATTTTGGATCGAAAAAAGAAGCGCAGCATTGACTTGGCACAATGCACAATTCAGGAGTCCTATTACAAGAAAAGATGGAGCTCGACCTGGAGAGCCCATCTTCGTTAGTTCAGACGGAGGGGCAGCTGAGGAGATCCAACAGTGCACCCATGATTAATGGCCTAAGGTTTTTTTGTTAACTATTTCACCAAACGTGTTTCTTATATATGGTTACTTAAGTGGAGCAAACACTGACCTTTTAAGTGTAAGCTCTAAGTTAAGACAAGTTTGTCATTGCAGTGATAACTCCCAAGTGTTTCAGAGAGAGGTCTTGCGATGCCGCAGAAATAGCACAACGGTTGTCAGCAGGCCCAATATGGTACAACACTTAATTTCAATATAATTTCTGATTTTGGAGTCACTCAGTTGTGAATGTTGACCCATCATGTTTTATTGTAGGTTCCATCGTCGCCCATTCGTGTTCCCAGCACCAGGCTTCATCAGATCAAACAAGTAAGAAAAAGCACATTTGCAACCAGTCATAGTAACAGAAGCATGGCAGACCAGAGGGATTAATGGTGCTTTATAATAATAATAATTATTATTATTATTGTTATTATTAACATGCTAGATTAACATTTTGGTGTTAACAAGACCTTGGTCCTTGTTAACCCCAAAAATGTTAACAAGACATTTGGTCTTGTTCACAAATGATCGATTGGTAGTACCGGACTCCAACAGACATTTCTGTACGGGTCAAGTCAGTGATTGCGTAATATTGTTGTGGTTATGTACATAAGAAGTAACACTTGTATTTGCCATTACAGGAAGAAGGGGTCGATCTTATGAACAGAGAAACTGCACATGAGCGGTAAGATAGTTTATTGAAACACATTGAGGATTTTCTGTTGAGGAAACCTCTTATAGCGGTGCATCACGAACTCAATTTAAAGGTCTTAGTTTTTATTGCGAAAGACCCACATATGAGAAAAACAATGGTGTTTGCTTACTGCTGCTCGTGAGCGTGATCAGGGTTCTCGGGCGTGCCCAAATTTTACATCGGTGCCACTGAAATAAATTCTAGGTTGTACATATCCAACTCGCCAATGAAGTGGCCGTTTTGCCACATACTGTCGTCTGAAAATGGCATCACACTTCGTTACTCAAAGTTGTTACTGACCAGTCACCTGTTTTCAGGGTTTGATCATGTGACTTACACTGCCTAACCCGTGATTGGTTGTGGCTGCAGATTCCCATACCAATTCCGATACCGACCACATTGATTAGCTGGACATTTTTCAATTTTAGATCTCTAATAATTATTTTAATAAATAGGAACAATCAGTGGGGCCACAGGGAGGGGTCCCTGCCCCCCCCCCCCCCCCAACCTGAGAGTAGGGACCTATCATAGCTGTGTCCGGCGCCACCATGTCTGGACATTAGGGATATATAAATGGGGCCGATACGACCAGTCAGACTAGTTCGCTGACGAAGCCTCTTGGATAGGAGGAGAAACGTCCGAAACCTTCACTTTTGTACAGATGACGGCTGAAGAAACCTTCTCATCGATGGACCACTCCTGTACGACTGAGAGCTTACACAGACGTATTTTAATAAATAGTTATTTTCCCCCCCAAAAAAATTCATTGTATCAGATTTTTCTATCCAAATTTCCATGCTATTAATTCCTAAAAATGGTACATTTCTGATTAATAAGTGCTTCGGACGATACCCTGACCCGTACAGATTCAGATCCCTGACTGTAAAGTGTACTTGAAAGTTTTGAAAGGCGCTTTTGAAGAGTCCACGTGGCTTGTCGCAGTTTGATTGTAGCTTTTGCTTTATTGAGTAAAACAAATATTTGATTTGTTTATTTTTTCCTTCTTGAAGAAGTTGTCAGCCACCCGAGCCGAGACGTTTTGAAAGTTGTACGCCCCGGGCCTCCGGGCAGACGTTATTTCAAACACTGCTTTATTTTTTATATACTGTACAAAACTGTCTTGGCATGAACGAGTGGATGGATCAATGTTTAATTCTCGTCCCTCATAACCTTCATTGGCAACATGCATGACACATAGATGTGATCTGAAAACTACTGCTACCCCTCTGCAGTGAAAACTCAAAGTCAGCGTTGTCGTGTAAAATATGCTAATATGCATGACATATGCACGACATGTGCACAGATGAAATTACTGTCCTTTCGGACCCAGCGTGCAAGGCACTTATAATGTGGCGAAATAATCCATCCATGCATTTTCCGTACCGCTTATTCCTCATGAGTGTGGTGCTGGAGCCTATCTCAGCTGTCTTCAGGCACGAGGCGGGGGACACCCTGAATTGGTTGCCAGCCAATCGCAGGGCACACAAAGACCTACAACAGTCATTCTCACACTCACACCTAGGGACAATTTGGAGTGGTCAATCTGCCTGCCATGCATGTTTTTGGAGTGTGGGAGGAAACCGGAGGAAACCCACGCGGGGCCGGGGAGAGCATGCAGGCTCCACACAGGGAGGCCGGACCGGGACGCGAACCGGCGACCTCTGCACTGTGAAGCCGACAGACATTACATGTAAATTATAAATGTAAAGTGAGGTAGTGTCGTATGTAAAAAGCCGTTGCATGTGTCGGTGAAGTTCCAACTCAACGGCTTTGATCATCCAATCACGAATCAATCGAGTATTTCTGAAGTCCGAAAGTAATTTGTGGTGTCTTTTACTGCCATACATGTTCCACATAGAGCATATTTGATAAAGCTTGACTTGATTTGAGAAACGAGGCAAAAGTTCTACCTATATACAGTGGATTCACCCCATCACAGATGCCTGAAATCTGTGTTGGCAGACATTTTGAACTTTTGCCAAACAAGTAAATAAAGCACGAAGCAGCCAGAATGGCTCCTAAGAAAAGCCATACTGCTTAAAGCTTTTTTGCTTCCTAATTGACATCAGAAAAACGTTTTATAGCATCTAAAATACCCAAAACACGCAGCATGATATTTTTAGTCAAATGCAAAACACCAATAAAAATGACTTAAAGTGTGCTGAAACTGCCAAAAAAAATGAAACCGGAAGTGGCCAGTTTCAGAAGGTCCCGCCCCCTTGTTCGTGGTGTCACCCCAAGACATCTTGCCTTGCTGGAGAATCATAACAATGGCTTCAGATTCTGAGAAAATGCTTTCTTGTTACTCATCCAGTTATGAATATGATTCAAATAGTTCTGAAGAGGAAAGCATACATGTTTGCAATCGATTAAAGAATTTATTCCGTGCCATTTTGAGGTATTTGGGGGCGGGAAATGTAGCACCAAAAAGAGGCAGAAGATGGCGATAAGCTCCGTGTAAGGGATTAATCAGTCCGTTTCCATAGAAAAACAATATCTTCTAAACATAGTAAAATAAAAATGTCAACTGTATAGTGTAAATGTGCAAAACCGTTTCATAAAAACTGTACATAGTGCAAGTATCAAGAAAGGCATATTGATATATGTAGCTGTATTGAATCAACCCATATTTACAGTACAAGTGTCCAGTTTTCTTTCTTGTTTTTCCTTCTGTGTTGCCGACTTTCACACTTAGAGGAGACTGAAGAAGGAATTTCTTGTATTTGCTTTGATTGTCATAAAAAAATGAAAATAAGAATTTGATAATTTTAAACTTCTTTTCTACCCAATGACATATTTAGTTAGCACAGTGCACAGCAGAAAAGTTCCCAAAGTATATGACCAAGGCCAAAGTTTTCACAGCCGTTTCATTTGGATCCTGGCTGCAGTAGCACATATGATACATGGGCTTGTGTCAAGTGGAATGCCGCTGTTTATTGATTGCTTTGACTTTACAACCGATTGCAAGAATGGATTGGGAAGAAAATGCAAAGCATGTTAAAAGTACACAATATGCCAAGGCTGACAGACAATGTCTGCAAATGACAGGCCAGTTCAGTTTCCTCTTGTAAACGGAGTTCAACTGTCATTTGGTGGGATTGCCCATTAAAGTGTTCAATTGAAGCTTTTATTTTCTATTTTTGTCTACATAGGGAAGTTCAAGCTGCTATGCAAATAAGCCAGTCGTGGGAGGAAAGTCTTAGTCTGGTAAGCTCCGTCAGGTCACTTATCACATGCTGTGACATCTCTAGTCTATATTTCCTTTTGGCATGTTTTGGCCTCTGGTCATCGCTGCTCTGGTGTGGAGTTGGCGTCAAAATGACATGCTAGATGAAAAATACAACAACTGTTTGGGAGTTAACAGGGCCACCAGTCTTTCAAGTTCAGGCTGTGTTGGTAGTATAATACTCCAACATTATTATAATGACTTAAACCGTCAGTTTGGATGATGGTTTTTTTTTTTCTCTTTTAGAGCGACAATGATTTGGAAAAGTCTGCATCATCGTCTCCGAAGCGCATCGACTTTGTGCCTGTGTCCCCTGCACCATCTCCAACCAGAGGGATAGGGAAAAAGGTACATCTGACGTTTTTGTGTATTAAAATACACATGAATTCATTGTACTGTCGCTTAAAGGACAACCGACACCATTTTTTGTTTCCTAACTGACATCAGAAAAACGTTTTATAGCATCTGAAATACCCAAAACACGCAGGCTGATATTTTTAGTCAAATGAAAAACACCAATAAAAATTACCTAGTGTCCAAAAACGACTTCAAAATGAAACCGGAAGTGGCCAGTTTCCGAAGGTCCCGCCCCCTTGTTCGTGACGTCACGCCAAAACGTCTTGCCTTGCTCGAGAATCAAAACAATGGCTTCAGATTCGGCGAAGATGCTTTCTTGTTACTCATCCAGTTATGAATATGATTCAAATAGTTCTGAAGAGGAAAGCATAAATGTTTACAATCGATTAAAGGAGTCTTCCCATATCAATTCGAGCAGTCAATGACAGCAATGTAGCGTCCCAGAAAATGCAAAAGATGGCGCCCAAACTCCATTGGAAATGGGCTGATTTGTCTGCCGGGAATTTGTGTCAGTGAATATCAAATAGTTGTCTTAGTGCAACACACAACGATTCACCACAGCGTTATTTGTGTTTTCCTTCTAATTTCGCCATCAACACGGATCAGCACGAAGTTTTCAGACCAAACAAAGTACTGCAAAATGCATTGTGTGTCGCTTTCTCGGTCAGGGGGCGTTCCAAACGTGACGTCACGTGGGGATCGTCATCAACTCGAACATAAGATTTCCTGAATATTCAGCGTGAGTCTCAAAACGTAAAATATAGCTATATGCGGTGGAATCTTTGTAAAATACGCACAGTAGAAGTCATTTGAAGTGATTTTACAAATTTCGGACACAACTTGTCTGTAGGCGTCGGTTGTCCTTTAAGCAGGTGATGTATGTACTCTAAACTAACCTCCAATTACCTCAAATCAGATTTTGGTCATGACAATCCTTTGAGGCAGCTTTTAGGAAGACATTTCCTGACTGACTTAACAGTCACTGAAGATGCTTTGTCAAGCCATGCCTGTTTTTTTTTTTTTTTTTAAAGTTCCATTATTTGACTGATTGTGGAGATCCTATTGTATGTCCCGCAGAAGCCAATTGACTAAACATTTCGACAATCTGATGGAATTGATTCAAATTGGTCAATGATTTGCATTTTAGACATAAATGCTGATTGACTGTAATGTCACAACTTGTGAGATTATTAACGTAATCAACCAGATCCCCAAAATAAGACAGTATATCACAAACACAAGCCAATAAATGTCTTATTTATAATATTTTCCAAATTCAAAATAGCTTTGATCGGATAAATGCATTGAGGCATGCATCGGGCATCTGACTGGTTGCCCTGTATGTCACTCAAGTGATACATTTCACCACGGATGAGTACAATAAATGAATGGCTCTGCAGAAGTCTGACAATGATTGCAGGTTGTCTCACCTGTCGTGTATCATTGTGTTTCTCGCTGGGAGTAGCAGTGCTTCTCTCCTTCCCTTCAAATCCTCGTGAGCAGCAATGGCCTCACTCCCAGTCCAATACCAAGCCCAACCAGGCGCTTTGGGTAAGTCACTTGTGGTATTCCCACCTCAGTGTGCATTTGACATCCTGACGTCTGTTTGCTGGCTTGATTTGACTCCCATGTTTTTAACCTTCTGCAGCCGACGTAGCCAGAGCCCGATTAACTGCATCAGAGCCAGCATACTTGGGCCCATCAAACGGAAAGGTAATAATGTTAATAGTACATTAAAATAAATAGGCATGGTTCTCAAACGAGCAAGGTTGTTTAGTGCTAATTATTTTTCCCCTCCCAACCCACCTACCCAAACATATATCATTAGTATGTGTGAATACATTATAAACTATAACTTCCGCGTCCATAATGGCTAACCGGTTTGCCCTCTCAACTCGTATGTTCTGCGTGTTGACCTTATATCATGCAGACAGGCTATTTTAGAAGCATTTTTAGGTTAGGTCAGGCTGTTTACCCTTTGTTGTACTTTGAATTTCTTGGTCAGTGTGACCTTTAAAATCTCAGAAAATGAAGAAAAACAATCCTTTTGCCCCAATTACTGATCAACAGAAACCGGAACGGCTTCGATTTCCAATTTTATGAGATAAATCAACAGAAAATAGCATTCATTGTAAATTAACAGGAAAATGAAATATAATTTTCAATATGAGAAGCTAATATAAAACTGAAGAGTGTGCTAATGCCTAATTTTTGATCCCCTAATATTCTGATATGCACAAATACAACTCGTTGCAATCGTCTTCAAATGTTACCGAATTATTAAATAGCAGATATGAGAGTAAATCAGATATGTGGAAGCTCAAGTCTTCACCTTCAAATATCAAGGAAGTCCCAAATCACTGTCTTCTTTTCCTTTCGGCTTTTCCCTTCAAGGGGTCGCCACAGCAAATCAGTGTGCTCCATCTTTAGAGGTTTGATCCACATGTTTGTGATGTGATGACCTTCCTGACACAACCCTCTGTATTTATCCGGGCTTGGGACCGGCACAAGAAGACATATGTCCCTTTGTGGCTACAGAACAAGCAACTCGCTCAGTAAATGGCTCCCAAACACAAAATGGTATAATTTAGGAATTAACTTCTTTTCATCTGATGAAAGAAGAGAGTGTAATGTTTCTAACACTGTATAGAATGTTTGTGTCGTCTTAAAACTCAGTATTCTGCGGGTCTTGCAATTTGAGTGATAATGCCAAAAACCCTGGCACTTGAGTGGACACATTTTTGCACATCGTCTGGCAATGAATGAGTTCATAGTTGATTTTCTGTTTGAAAGGGAGATGTATGATAAATAAGGTGATTTATTGTGTTATGGCAACACTGTTTGATTAAATGTGGTATAATAATGATAGAAATGAATCTAGAGGAGGGATTTGTAACAGTTTCACTGTGGGGGGAGGAAAAAAAATCAATACTTTAATATGCCGTATCCTTCAACACTGGTCGACACTGGTTCTACAGTGGGTTTTGTGATTACTTTCTCATGCGCAGGTGAAATGGAGACCGAGAGTCAGCCGAAAAGGCTATTTCAAGGGACCACTACTATGTTGTCATCTGATGTCTCCAACTTGTCAGATCTTGGCTCCTGGTAAGATCTTATCACCAGCCACAAACCACAGATGAACTGCTTCATATTTCAGGAGAAAGTAATTATGTCCTCATATTATGGTAAAGGTTTCTACAAAGCTTTTGAGAAAGCCATCACATTTTGCACAAGTCCACAGAGCCGCTGCAATCCATCATAAGTCATGTGATTTGTCTGAGAGAAGCATCTGAACTTGTTTTCCGTGATAAATTTAGATTGCTCACGAATCTGAGGCTGGTGTGACATTCCATCTGTATTTTCCCCTTTCACAGGAGCAGATCACACATTAATAAACCTGTTGAGATGAAGTAGGATATTTATTTGCCGGAGCACAGGGAGCAGCCGCTGCGCTCATCATCGTACGAGAAGTCAAACACATACGCATACACTGGCTTTGATCGCTGTCAAATCACGCGATGTCGCGTTGTGGCTGGGTTGCCAGATCAGCTCAGTATCACAGCATTTCACAAAATGAGGATACAATCTAACTTTCTTCACAAAACCCTACGCATGTCCTCACTTTGATATAATCAATGACACACCCAAAATAGGGCCCTTTGTTGTTGTTTGCTTCAGAAAACAAATTGTATGCTGTGGGTCATGTTTCCAGTGGAGTTCTGAATTTGAATTTGAAGTGGCAACCTGAAAAAAATTCTACCTTGTCACCTTTTTACAATTGTGTCTGTCGTCACTGGTCATATGCAGCGAGTGGTTTTTCATAATGTCCGAGGAAGTTTGATACGACTGGCAAAAGCTTTCACTTGTCAATCTTGTGCTACGCAACTGCCATCTGGTGGCAAACTGAACAACAGTATATAGATCATGTATCCACAATACATACGCTTCCGACATCATCAATTTCTGTCAAAACATTTTACCTTTTATTTTGACTGATTTCTACAAGTTGTGCAAAAATATGTAGGCTATTTTTCTTCTGTTTATGTCGGATAATTTTATGTAGAGTAGGAGCAAAAGAACAACTAAATGGAATTCTCCATCCGTTTAATGTCACTTCACAATAAAGTGGGTAAATGTAAACGGTCATAGGACATTGCTTTTTTTGCTAACGTAAATGAAAATATATTGTGGTATATCTTTCTCGTGATGTAAAATGTCCTACATTGTGAGAGATTTTTTTCCATGTTGCTGAGCACAAGAACCAACTTTACAGCAGTAGTCATAATTACATTACTTCTATGGAAAAACACTTGTAGGGGCGGAAAAAATAACATCCAATAAATGTGGATCATATGTGCATAAATGTGCATCACTTCTTTTGCCACATGATGACATTATGAAATGTCTGCAAAAATTAGTTCATTTCACACCGCCTGTAACCTTGCACTGTTTATTTCGGACCTGTCATGACATAAGGAATCAGGTCTCTGGTTAGGGCGCCACAACACTTAAGGCGTTACGTCGTACTTGGAGGAATGGATGTGCTGGTAGCCTTTGGGCAGTTAGGCGTTCTTCGTCTACATGAACTACAAGGAACCGTGCTACGTCATGGTTCATGGTTCGCACCCCAGCTTGATTGCATATTTACACGGGTTTTGACGGTGTACAGGCAAGTCTGAATTCAGAGTCTCGTGCTTTCAGTTGAGTGACATGGTGTATAGCAACATGCCAGGGCAGCACTGAGAGCATCTGGAAGTAGATGTAGTCTAATAAAGGGCAACAGGAAGAGACAGAGAAGGTTCTCGATCTCTCCTAAGTTGCAGCAATCAAGGTTGGGCTCACCCAAAGCTGTTTTAGTATGAAAGTGGGTTCTTCACACCAAGAAGTGTTTTTTTTTTTTCTTGGTGACCACCTCCAGTCATCTTCATAAGCAGCGTGTATGCATCTTTGTTTTTGAGAGATCATGTGAGATTTCTGCCTTGGAGGACTTGTTTTGAGATCAGTAGTGGAACAGAATATTTGCCTGTGGTGCTGTGTGTTGAGGTTATCGGTTCACACAATACGGCAAAAGGTGTCAAGCATGTTGGGTCTGTCACATACTTATGTTATTTTCAAAAAAATAATTAGGAATTCAAATATCCCTGTGTGTCCCATGTCTGTGTTTTCACACAGCCACTCTCCGGATGGTTTGTTGGATGGCAGCCTCAGCAGCATCTGCTCTTCGACTGACTCCCCGGGCAAAATGGAGGGTGTGTCACCGTCATCGTCCAGCAACTCCCCCTTTGCTTCTATCCAGGATTTATCTCCCAAGTGAACGCACCATGGCAATAAGGAATATCCAAAAACCAGTCTTCTCTGGCCAGGGAAGACATTTCCCTGTAGATCTCAGCAATGCCGAGAGGAACGCACGCTTTTTAATGTTGCTGGTTTTCCACGTACGTCTGAAGTCAAGAGGTGAAAGCCATGTCGTGGAGTGACAGTGACGATATGAACAACCGAAGATGCTGAGCACAAGCTGCTAGTCATTGGATGGATGGTGCTCGGCTTGACTGGTATAAGTCTGACAATTACATTGGCTATCATTCATGTGTGTTCGCCTCAATAGAAATGAGACATCATGCACTGGACAAAACCCTATTTGGATGTGTGTGTTTTCTCTTCATGCTAGACCCCAATTTGTCCAACAGACCTTTGTATGTAAATATTCAGGTCCCCTCGCCCCCATTTTTTTTTTTTTTGGTAAAACGATTTAATTTATTGTCTTTCTGCATTGTTTGCTTTTGTGTACATAGTAATCTTATCGGATTACCTTTGCATAGATTATAAAATTGATATGATGAGGTTTAATGGTGACACAATTCATCTACAAAAAGGAATATATGGAAATTTTATTCCAGAGACAACTGTGTGTGCGCATGTGGTTGCACATGGCACGTTACCAGGAGCAATGAAAAACCTTGCAGTTACTTACTGCATACAACAGAAGGTGGTCTTGGTAGTGTTTAACACTGATGGCCTTTAGAAGTGTACATTTTTTTCTTCTGGGGGTGAAAAAAAAAGTTATTTATGGTAAAATAAAAAACTTTAAATAGGATGGTGATAGTGTTCTATTCCAAGTATAGGTGAACATTGGTGTTATATTAATTGAGTGCAGTTCACATGCAAATGGTACCAATGCTTTGTTTTACGGGAGGCTGCTGTTCCTGCTGTGGTTCATGTTGCACAGGGTTACCTGTTTGTTTTGTTTTCAGCTGTGTTAGTCTTAAATGGAGGAGTTTGACTGGACCTCCAATGATTAGAAAAATACAACAGTATGTCAAGTTAAAGCCTATACTGTGACTTTTGCACCTAATTTGTGATCACCAGTCCCACCTGCCCCCCTTATATACAAGCAAGGATGTGATTGTAATGATTTTAAAAGAGGTGTGCCCCTTTTTACTATGAAGAATGGTTTGTTTGCAGTTGCGCAAGTGAATGTCATTTTACCCTATCCTAAATTAGAACGTGGAACAAGTAGTTTGCCTGTCTGTCGATGCATGAGTTTAGTGACGTCAAATGTCAAACTTGCCTTGGCTTTTTGTTTGCGTTCATATCAAAGATGAAATAAATTATTTCTTTATGTCTGCTCCCGCTTGAGAGCATGTTGTACAAATTGCCAGTAACAGCAAACCTCATTGACAGCCTAAGTGCTCTCTAACTTAAAACTGGTAGTTAGTTATACCAGGCTTATCTACTGACACTTTATTGAAATAGAACATGTATTTTAAGCAAAAGGCTTTTTTGTTATACGAGTTATGGGAGGAAACATTTGTACCGATACATGCAGAAAACTGCATTGGGTCTCCTTCAATCGACTTGATATGAAACATCAATAATGTTGGTTACAAGTAAATACAATAAGAAAATTGGTATGGCTAGATACACATGGATGTAGGGTGCATATTCTTTCACACTTGCTCATTTCAGCTTCATCTCAATAGATGGGAAGAATCATGCTTCTTCACAGGTCTTGTCCAAGTACGAAGTCATCAAAGGACACACCACAGGTCTTTTTACATTAATGTGCCACAAATACAAACCTGCAGTTGAAACATATAACATTCAAATGTTTCAGAAGTGAAGATGTATGGTGAGAGAGAACCCTCACAACCGAAGCCAGCTTGACCGATGAAAGTGTGTGTGGCAATGTCTGATTTGTTCGGCCCCTCCTCAGCTTCATCCATTTCATGTGCGCAAGATGACCATAGTGAGAAGTCCTGAAACAAAAAAAGCATCACAAGGACATTGTAGTCTTAAAACAGAAGCTTACTTTTATCCTAATTGAAATTATGACTGTATAAAATGTATTCAGCTCACCGAGAACATAAGCAGCGACAAGTTTCTTGTTAACACTTAAGTGGAGGTAGACAGGCACAGTGGATTCTTGCTCTCCTTGTGTTGGGAGCATCAGGGCTGCCACGCACACCAGCCCCAAGAGCACCGTCAACAAACTGGGCCCTCCAGTGGCAGGACGACCTTCTGTGAGACACGCGTCATTTAACAAAACCGCTAATCCATATCAAAAAGCTTATGACATCAATTATGACATTGGGGTACATATTTGAACAGCGGGGTAAATGCTGCTCCAGTGGACATTATTGTGGACAGTGTGGGTGTGTGTGTCTGCGCACACACATACAATTTCTGTTCTTACAAAGTGCTGAATGGCAAAGAAAAAACAGATGTTTGATGAATACATTTTCAGGTTCAATCAAAATTGGTATTTAAAAAAGTCATCTTTTACAGATTGTTCACATTTTGATATTTAACCAATCATATTATCACTAGCCGCTAGTGATAAACGCATACTGGCCAGAGCACGCACACTGTATCTGTAGCGATCTGCATAAGCAAATGTGTTGATTTAATAGCCGTCTTGCAACCCACAATGGCTGAAGGAGAAGAAGAAATTTTGGTTGGAGATTTCCAAGATGGGCTTTTCAAGAGAAAATGGAGGTCGGTCAGTTATTTCCAGGCTAATGGTTCTCTCGAGTGGACTTGTAGTAAATCACACCACACATTACTCAGTGTGGATTGATTCAGACGTAGCACTACTGAAGGCCTAGTGATGAAATCCACGGCCCACCACTGTAAAGGAGATATTTCAAAGGAAGTCGTGTCTGGTCTTTGAGCGTCACAAAAGTCTCATCGGCTGTTTGCAACAGAGCTGCAGAGACTGGAAGTGTCACAGGAAGGCATATTGTGGAAGTGGACCTTCGTGGATAGGTGATGGTCAGATGTTGAGTGAGTCAAAGACTTTTGGCATTTTTTACCCTGCCTAACTCATTGGATAAGCAGCTTGTCGGAATACTTGCCCAAAAGAGCAATTGGTTCCCTCCAGTGGCCAACGGTACTGTCCTTACCTGTTTGAAATACAGTCTGTTCAAAAAACTCGCTATCCGTCAGCTGGTCTTTGGCCCTGCGCTCATCATCTTGTGAACGGAGGGCGCTGGGCTCCTGGGAGGACGAGGGACGGAGCGTGGCTGTGAACTCCTTGCGGCCAAGAGCTTTGCGTTGACTTTGCTCCGACACCTGCAGGCGGAACTTGTCGCACACGCCGTAGTGGCATGGCCGCACGTCTCGGAGTCGAATTACGCTGCATTACGTGGATCACACAGACAGACGGGACAGTTTGTTCACTGGGATCATTGGCGTCATGTCAAGGCAAGCAAAACCTTCTCTGCGGGCCTAAACACGATCAGAAACGCGGATTTACATTTACGACAACAATTTTTAGCAATCTCGCCATGAGATTTTATAAATGTATTCCCCACAGGTATTTCTTTTGGCTGCATTAGCTCCCAGTACAGGACTTTTTTTTTATCGCATATTAGGTTTATCTGAAAATGTCACCTTTATTCCCCTAACTTTTTGTCTGTAGTCTATTTTGCATATTCAAACATACAAAAGAAGCTCACATGTCAACACAACGCTGCGGCTTCACAGCTCCGGTGGCATCCACCACAGTGTATTTGTTAGGCGCTGTGCACAGCACTGAGGAGGGGGAAAAAAACAGAAATGTTCATTAGCAAAACGTCGAGGGCACATCTATGTCCTATCGCGTGCCTACTGACCTTTGAACTTGAGAGCAAACTCATAGGGATTGTAGAGGGTGAGCACCTGCTTGTGAGATGTCTGCTCATCGGCGTAGAAGACGAGCTCAGTGGGGAAGACGAGCACGGGAAGGTTTCCTTCCACCAGCTCAGGCTGTCGATGCTGATGCTGCATTGGCCCCCACTGAGCTCTTTTCCGGCCCCCGTCCACAGTCTGCCCGGGCCCCCTCCTCCCTCGCTTTGCAAACGCCAGCAGGCTTTGTGAAAGAAAATGGCACCCCTGGGGTCTACGGCATGGCACTGTCAGTGGACGGAGGTAGACGCCAATATTAGTAAGGCTTTCCGTTGTAGCATTCAATTCTATATCACGGAGCCCATCTTATGAACACAAACATAAACAGTGACTGCATATTTTTTTATTTGGCAACTCTTCACATCATTCTCTTTTATTCAACTTTCTCACTATTGTTCTATTTTCTATTACACTTGTACTCATTTGGGTTATGGGTGAGCTGAAGCCTATCTCACCTGACCAGTGAGATGGGGAATATAGCCTAAAGTGAGCACATATCGGGCATCTGCACACCGATTGTCAATCTTCGACTGACCTAACAGACATGTTTTAGCTATGTGGAAAGAAGCTAGAGTGCCTTGAGGTGTTTTTAACTAATGAACTTTAAATATTTATCTTGGATCATTTCAAATAATAAAAAATAGACATATTTTTTCAACACATAAATAACAAGACATGATCGTTATTAATATGTGGGTGGGACAATTTAAAATAGAAATTACCAATCTAAGTATCATAAATTTGTTGTTAGACTTAAACAAAATTACTAAAAAAATGATAGAGAGCCGCTTGTAATATTTGTAACAATGCACACTACAGTAAGTGCAAATATTTAAGTTTAATGCAAATTTCCCCATTGAGGGACTATTAAACAGTTTCTGATTCTGATCAATATTTTGGAGCGCAACCGCGGTATTAAATCTAAAGGAAAACAGCACAGTGATCTAAAAGGTTTGCATGTTTGTCTCATGGTTATGACATTATGGATTTGACTCTGGAGTTGCTATTTTCCCACTGAGCTCACTTGCGAGGGGTTTCTTTGGGTGTGCTGTCTTCCTCTCTCATCCTTGTGTCCATGTTAGTTCAGTGAAGGCTCAAAATTGCCTCAAGATGTGAATGCAGTGTGAACGGTTATTTGTATCTGGCCTTAAGCACATATCATTTCTATACTAAAACAGTATGTGAATAATGTCAAATTTAGTCAAGCGAAAAAAACATTCAAATGTATATTTGTTATTATTTATATCGGTGAGTATGCGATGCAGCACAGATAAAACGGACATTCTTGTTATTGGTGTTAGTCGCACTGCTTTGCTATTTCCCCATTACATTAATTACATTTTGTGTTACCTCGGTGCAACAGTTTGTGTCGTTTTATAACTTGGGATCACTAAGTGTCGCATCGAGCAGCTAAAATGTTCCATGCGTGTTAGGTTCGAATACATGTCACAGAATGTCCTAACTCGCTCCAAGCGGTCATTTGTTGACATGTGTTATGGTCAGGTTCTGAACACGAGGGCTCGTGGTGGTGTCGCAACACTCAATGCTCCGGGAAAAAGAACTCGCAAATGTAATCGTCTACCATATCACACTTTCAATGTCATGGAATGTTATTTTGTTATTCTTTGTCAGTGAAGAAAGTTCGCAGATTAAAATGAACAGTTTCATTTCTTGTTATCGCTTAAAATTCATTGAAACAGGCTTTTATACGATTATTGTACATAACAATCACCAATCGTCGATCAACCCTAACAGATTTACAACCGATGACATTTCATCCAAAGTGTTATATTGTTTTAGCTGAAGAGCTAGCATGCTACGAAAATGCTAACCCAAAGGCTAATCTGGAAAAAATGCCAGACAGTTACCATACTAGATAATAATCAAACAATTAATTTTGGTCACTACATAAAAGTGAATAATTACCTCAATTGGTTAATGTCACGGCCGGTGTTTTCATGTGCCGCTGCCAGTGGTGCTCTTCCTTTCGAGTGTTTTTTTTTTTTTTGTCAATAATAGGCTGCGGAGTACGCGGTGCATGCTGGGAAGGTTTCCGAGAACGTGAGAAGACGTCAACAAAACGACTTGGCATCATGTGTTTGTTGATCACGTTCTTTACACCTCATACAAGCCGTATAGTACAACCAAATGCTGCGGTATTAAATACAGCACACATATATGTATAACCACGATCGTCGAGGACATCATCCATTTGTATTTTAACTCTTGTCACGATGTTAAAGGTCATGCACGTCTGATTTCAGAATTTGTATGTAAATGGATCCCAAAAACGTAATTCGTGTATATTTACTGTTACAACCATTACGCATTTACTACAAAGGAGACAAACAACAGTCATAGTAGTACAGTTTTGGCTCTATAGAACGCACACTACCACGTCAAGCGCCTTGCCGTTGATTTATATAGATGTGGACCGTGAAGGGCGTGTCCATAGCAGGCCCGAGGAGCCAATGGTGTCGCGGTGGAGGCAATGGGTGTTCCTTTTGGTTGGGAACAGAAGTTGAACTGCGCAAGCCGAGCCAGAACACTGGGAAGGCGGACAGAGGGAGGGCAGAGGTAGCGGCCCTCTTCTGGAGGGGGGGCTTATTATAACAAATATATACGCACGTGTGACCCGCTTGGCCGTACTATAGGTCATATGTGGATAACAGTTAGTGAAAAAAAAAAAAGCATACAACCGCAGCTTTACATTTAAAATGCCGATTTTAGTTTTTCTGTTAGACACGTCCGCCTCTATGAATCAGCGCACTTATTTGGGTACGACGTATCTGGACATTGCTAAAGGCGCGGTTGAGGTCTTTATGAAGGTAACGAACGCTTTTACCCCGACCTTTTTCCCCTCAGCGAGTGTGCACATTTGGCAAGCGTCGGCTTCCTTGGGCGAAATCGGTCGAAATTAATATATGTTGTTTTGGTTTTCCTTTTCTTTGACAGCTGCGTGCCCGAGACCCGGCTAGTAGAGGCGACAGGTACATGCTAGTTACATTCGATGATCCACCATACGGAGTCAAGGTAATTAGCAACTGATAAAATTGATACATTTGCCAGCCCATCTTGTTTTTCGATTCGTGGAATTTTATTATCCGTCTGGTGCGTTGCCAGCATTCGGTGGCCATCCAATGACAAAACAGCGTCAATGTATTTGTTCGCGCTATCCGCAGAAGTAGAGCATCGCAGCCTCAAATCCAGCCTTACATCCAGCGGACATTTTGCTTTTGTGTAGCAAAAACTCTCGGGCGTTGAGATGGAGGCGTAGAAATTTATTATCGGCCGTGACGTCACGTTCGCCTCACATTGCACTGTCCTCATTGGCAAACGAAGTCGTCAGTCATCAATAATCCTGCCCCTTGCCTTATTGGCATATAACCATTGGGCAAACATGGACTGAAAGTTGATAAACCGCCTTCACTGGACTTGAGTACGATGGAACAATATGATGATTATTTTTCATACCGATACTGCAAGCACCGTGTTTCAGTACACAATCACACCCGCCCCTTCATCACCGTCATCTTACCGTCATCTTTCTCACGCATTCTTGCGTGATGGATATTCCGAGGGATGCATCAGTGTTGACATATTGAGTTGATATGTATGTCTCCCTAAGCGTCTGCCATTTACACTGGATGTTTCCTGAAAAAAACAAGACAAATAAAGAAAAGGCCGGATCATGGACAAATATTAATGCAACCTCTGACACACAAGAGGTATTACAGAGTCACTCAATATGTCATTTGTTTGACATGTTTTATAACCTGGCACCTGACCCTGGCACCAAGATGAATTTACATCCTGTCTGTGTGTGGCAACAACTGAAAGAGGTTTAAAACAAAAGGGCACTAGATTAATGCATGTTAAAAGAGCATTCCAATGCAGTTGAGTGTATATTAACACCTGAACATTGAGAAATAGAACATTGGATGTCTTTTCAGCACAAACTTTGATCACGGTATGTTTTATTTGATTACTGGATATAATGTAACATCCAATTAGAAATTTATCTTAATTACATGGGTCTATGCCTCTTGAAGAATGCCAAGTTCAGCTGTGGAATTTGTTTTCATCACCAAAGCTCGAGTACTGCATATAAATGCTATAAGGGAGGAATTGTGCACATTGTTATCCTGGAAATTGCAATGGATACTTTTCTCATGGGGGTGGCCCGGTAGTCGAGTGGTTAGCACACCGGCTTCACAGTGCAGAGGTCGCCGGTTCGCGTCCCGGTCCGGCCTCCCTGTGTGGAGCTTGCATGTTATCCCCGGACCCGCGTGGGTTTTCTCCGGGTCCTCCGGTTTCCTCCCACACTCCAAAAACATGCATGGCAGGCAAATTGTCCCTAGGTGTGAGTGTGAGAGTGACTGTTGTATGTCTTTGTGTGCCCTGCGATTGGCTGGCAACCAATTCAGGGTGTCCCCCGCCTCGTGCCCGAAGACAGCTGAGATAGGCTCCAGCAACCCCTGCGACCCTAATGAGGAATAAGCGGTACAGAAAATGAGATGAGATGAGACTTTTCTCATGACTTCAGACACCACCATGTTTGTTGTTGTTGAGTGTGTCAATGTAGACTTTTCTCGATCTCAACCAGGCCAACAAATACTGATCAAAAACTGCCCAAGAAAAGCACCATACAGCACCACAGCAGTCTCATTATGACATTGTTCCAATCTTGACGATATTCCTTTTCATTGAATGGTACTTCCCTGGATTTCAGTTGCTCGACTTCCTCTACGCAAGTTACCATATGTGTCTGTAAATATTCTCCCCAGAGTCTCCACTTGGTTGTAGTGGCCCACTTCTCACTTCCTTTATTTCTTTTTGAAATAATGTAGTCCATACATTGTTCTTCCCTCAAAGACATGAAGTTGTATCTCCATGATTATTAAATACTGTACTGTGCTTCATTTTTGGAGACTGTCTTTTTCAACTATCTCTTTACACTGGGGTTGTCGAAAATCTAGTCATTGAAGGGTGCTCTGGCGCATATTTTAGATGTTTTCTTTCAACACACCTGATTCAAACGATCAGCTCATTGTGAAGCTCATCAAACAGTATTTTTTGAATGGTCATGTGATGTTACATGTCGCCACACCACAGATAATGGGTTCTTTGCAGATATCTATTTTGAAAGAGGAGACATTTGCACAGACAGATGTATCCTTGCTCTTGTTTTCTTCTGTCCTCTTACCTTCTGTTGTATGCGCCTGATTTCTGTATGGATGATTGTCATGGAAGGACATGATTTTATTGCACTGGACTCCTCCAATTGTGCCGTGACACAGGCAATACATTGGTGATGTCGTCGGAGAGAGACGCTGCTTGGTGGAAAGAAAATAAAAATATTATGTCGTCTGAATTATTGAGTGCAAGCAAGGCTTTATATATCTACCGGCCTACACAAGGGTGTCACCGCTGTACTGTATGCCTGGCTCAGTAGCTCGTCGTTGTGGTTCAAATGACCAAATATCAACCATGCGATCACAATGGAATTCCACCTACATCCTGGTTTTCCACTCTTAATCGACGCTTGCTAAACTTTTCTCGAAGCAAACACGTTGATACTGGCACTTCAAGATCCATCCTGCCCCTCCCTTTTCAATATAAGCAGTAAACAGTAAGCTTGCAGGTCATCCTTAGATTAAGCATGAAGCTGCAGTACTGAAGTACTTGACCTCGCAACAGAAAAAGTCCAAGAGTAGCTCCACACCCACATCCTCTCCCGTAGGATTACTAGATGTGTCTATGTATCATTCACAGAGAGGGGCAGAAGTAGGAGGTGTATTTTTGGACTCTTGTCGGAACGTGGACTAGTGATTCCCTGATTGTGCTGTGGCACATTAGTGTGTCGTGAGAGCTCCAATTGTGTTCTGCGGGAACTTATCAAATTTCATTTCATTGGCGAGAACATTATTTATGAATCACAAATAATGAATCTTTGTTGATCTTCTATTCAGTGGCAAAAAGGATTAAATTGATTTATTTGTTTGGTGGTGCCCCATTTGATTTTTTAAACTTCATACTGTGTATGTGCCTTGGCTCAGTCAAGGTTGGCAATCACTGACCGAGCTTCAGTGGGGATCTGTCTTATGTGTATGATTTGAAAACATTGTCTCATCTAATGCTCTTTTTTGTCATGTCTTGAAAACTATTGAGTGCTTGGATACCACTCTGTGAAAAAAAGTTCTGTTTAGCACTTTTCTTTCCTAATAAATTCCACACGTTTCTCTGCGTTTATGTTTATTCCAGCTCAACCGTGCTAACCCTCAGTCCTATTTGTATTTCAGGCAGGGTGGAAGGAAAACCACGCCACCTTCATGTGTGAACTGAAGAACCTGCAGGCGTCTGGGCTGACGACATTAGGCCACGCTCTCCGCACAGCGTTTGACCTGCTTAATCTCAACCGCCTTGTCTCAGGCATCGACAATTATGGCCAGGTGCAATATGTGATGTCACCGTCCTCTTCTGCAGTGTTATTTGTTGCTTCTTGATAAAAGTGGGAAACGCACACAGGTTATTTTTTTCACTGATGTGATCAACTGGATTCAGAGGATTTTGGCTTTTGGTTGCAGTGGGTTAAAACTGCACTGCGTCATACTGAGTGATACTTGTTTAAACACAGTATATTTTCGATGCTCTTAGTTACATAAGAATGATTCATGTATTTTATAAAAACATGTATACATAATATAATTGGATTACAACCCCTGTCCTTAAACACTACTCGGTTATGATTGCCTCACTTGGAATAAATTCAATTCCTTTTCTTGAAACTCCACCAGGGACTTAATCTCGACAGAGGCCATGTATGCCGTACAGGCAATGTGTGTTGTGGTAATGTGGGGTTCCACATGACTCATGGTGATGTCAGATGTCATACTAAATGGAATTGACGTGGTCTAGTGGCAACAACTCTTCTTCTTTTTTTCTTCTTCCCTATTGCATTAAGGGAGCATCACCTATAAGATTTCATTTATTTTACGTGTAAGAAATATCAAGTTAATTGTTTGGTAGATGACACTTCTTGGAGAAACGCTGGACTCTAATAATTACCTTTTTAACATTTTAATTTTGCAGCTGTTGTATTGGAAGTTATTAGATTTTGCAGTGCATGGCTAGTATGTCCATTACACAGTTTTCTCTCCAAACATTACACTTTGTACAATAAAATACAATACAAATTGATTCATATAGCGCTTTAACAACAGCTGTAACGAAGCGCTTAACATGGACGACTATCATATTGTTATACAAATGAATTGAATTTGAGAAGAACATTTTCTCATATCCACTTGAATTTAGCCTGGTGCTTGAGCGAAGGATTTGATGAGCGTAAAAGCTTGTAAATAGGCTTTATTCATACAAGAAATCTCATACTAATCCATTCCATCTGGCCTCATATTCTTCACTCCTGTCTCACATCTCTTCCTCTGACAGGAGTCCGGGTGGACGACAATGCTGAAGTAGTCACACCAGTTCAGGAGTGTGAAAATCTCTTTACGCATTCTGTCTGCGTTGCATTAAGACAAGGCTGACCTCTACGGTGCAGCCATGGTGGCCTCCGTGCACGTAATTCAGATGCTCCTGGACTGTGAACGGAGTAATTGTTTCTCAAAAAGTGGCCACCTATCACAACAAGCATTTTATTGTTTACTTGATGCTCATATATTTGTAGATATTGCTCCAACAATCTCCCTCGCAACAACATGGTTCCTGTTGGGATAATGATTCCTTTTGTGCGTAGCAGGGCTGTCAAATTGGATACTTTTTAGAATTGATGATCTTATCGACTATTCCATTAAATTATCAAATAATCTGATGCGTTTTCCTTCTCCTCTCCCCTTGTTGAGAAATCCTCTTCACTTTTGCACATTATGCAATTAAGACTTAAGTTTGTTCAAGTCGTTATAAATTCTTAACCCTATCATGACGTAATAGTAAACAATTTCTGTGAAATTAATTTGTGCGAAAACGTGGAAAATGTTCGCCAGAACCTTTCTTGAGCCATCCCCATAAATTTTATTAATTGTTTTTAAAAATGGTGACTGCAATTGACGTTGACGGTGCTCTTCATAAGGATTCCTGCTGAAGGCATTTCAGGTCAACAGGTTCAAATGGTTCACAGGCATGCCATTTTGCTCACAGGCAGCAAGCTGTAGTCTGCAAAGGTTAGCTTTCTTGCATATTTTCAACTTTCCAGATATTGACATGATGTCTACAAGCAACATGATATAGGCTGAGAGATAGGTGATACAATGCTGAGTTGTTAATCCATACTTGTACACAGGGGACTAGGGTTCAAATCCATGTCACGAATGGTCATATCCTAGTTGGGTGTGAATGTAATTGTTGTTTGTCTCATTGTGTGTTTGACTGTTGATCATTTGAGGGCGTGTACAATGCCTCATGTGTCATCTTGGATATGCTCCAACTTCCCTGACGTCACCCTCAAGAAAATAAGCAAATTGAAAATGGAAGGACAGTTGAGTACTTTGTCTAAATTTGTTGATGACTCTGGTATACTTCCTTCTTAGGGCCGTAACCCCTTCTTCCTTGAGCCTTCTGTAATCATCACAATCACTGATGGCAACAAACTCACACACAGCTCCGGTGTCCCAGAGGAGGTAAAAAAAATTAAATTAAAAGAAATACCCCCTAAAACAGCTTTGATGCGTCGCTGTGGTGTACTTTGCACCACCGAAGCCAGCATGTGATCTAAAATGTGCATATGTAATAAGCTTCATTTTACCCTTGTGTAGCTGCACCTTCCGCTGAACTCACCCCTGGCAGGCAGCGAGCTAACCAAAGAGCCCTTCCGTTGGGACCAGAGGTTGTTCGCGCTGGTTCTTCGTCTCCCTGGAGCAGCGACTGCAGAGAACGAGCAACTTGGCAGTGTCCCCACCGATGAGTCCGCCATCACCCAAATGTGTGAAGTCACAGGAGGTTGAGACTTTTTTTATTTTGACGTTGTGTTTTTCTATTCACTACATGTTAGAAACACACATTCTGTTGTTGTTTTTTGGGTCTCAGGACGATCATACTGCGTGCGAACACAAAGAATGCTGAACCAGTGTCTCGAGTCTCTTGTCCAAAAAGTTCAAAGTGGTGTTGTCATTAATTTTGAAAAAAGTGGGCCAGATCCGCCTCTTATAGGGGAAGGTGAGTTACTTACGTATCCACACTTCACCCTGACTAAAAGCTCTTCCACTCCTTGATTTCTTGTACATTTTTATGTCACAGAAAAAAAAGTTTATACCTCATCTACAGTACATAGCAACGTATTATTCTTGTGCAGTACTGTGCATAGAGATCCCCCCCTAACCTCTTCCTTAATACTAATGGCATGAAAAGATCTGTTGTTGCAGGAAAATTCCATGTAAAATATCCATAACCACTGATTAACATGCAACAGTTGGACCAAACAATGGTCTCTTTTATTTTGCAGACAACTCAGTGGAGTCAAGCCGCTCTGTGTCGTCCTTCAATCCGCAGCTGTGGCACAGTTGCCACAAACTCATCTACGTACGCCCCAACCCCAAAACAGGGGTGCCAGTTGGGCATTGGCCAATACCAGAGTCTTTCTGGCCGGACCAGAACTCTCCTACGCTGGTGAGGAAAGAACCGTAGCTGCACTTTTTTTTTCTTTTGTGGTATGTGCAATTTGCCTGCTGATATTGCATCTGTTGAAAATTAACTTGTTTGTCAAATCATACGTGCAGCTCCGGTGTCTCATTGTGAGCTGTTTAATTTAAAATGTTCTTGTTCCACTCTCAATGGCTACAATGTTGGGTAGTCTGTAGAGTTTAATCCAGGGGTTGGGAAACTTTTTGACTAAGAGAGCCATAAAAGTAAAATATTTAGAAATGTTTTTCAGTGAGAGCCACACGCACGCGCGCGCACACACACGCGCGGTCATTTTTCAACAAAATATCAGAATGTATTATTTAAAATAACTTTGTGATAGTACTCACCGTTAACATGAATGGTTTTCCGTTCCTCGTGATTGGTAAAAAATCCCTCCAAACGATCGGAATGAAATTCAATTTGCAGGTCAGAGGCGAAGTTACTGCTAGCTAGCTAGCACACGGCTCGTTTACCTGTTTCAACATGACGGCCACTATCATCCAATCAAAATGGCGCTTTCGGCCATTCTAGGTCAGTGTCATCCAATCAAAATTGCGCTTTCCGCCATTCTAGGTCAGTGTCATCCAATCAAAATTGCGCTTTCCGCCAACTGCAGCCCCAACGGCAAATGAACGGCGAAAAAAACGACAATATGTATTTAGTTTTATCGGCGAGCCATATGCAATCATCAAAAGAGCCATATATGGCTCGCGAGCCATAGGTTCCCGACCCCTGAACTACAACCACCAAGTTACATCGATTTTTAAATGGCTAGTACTTGAAATGTATCAGTCAAAGCTGAACAATACTATTTTTGTATCCACAGCCTTTTCTACGGCACCTGGGTAGGATGTTATTGTGTGCAGGCATACCTATTGCTGTGGCCTGCGAATTTATATTGGTATTGCACCTGTCCTCAGCATAAAAACAATAGGATTGAAACTGAATTTCCCGCTTGCAGCCCCCTCGCACTTCCCACCCTGTGGTGCGTTTCTCCTGTGTGGACTGTGAGCCAATGGTGATAGACAAGCTTCCATTTGACAAATACGAACTGGAGCCCTCGCCTCTCACCCAATACATTTTGGAAAGGAAATCTCCACACATGTGCTGGCAGGTAGGTATCCACACACATCTGTCAGACTCAGATCAAGCTCCGAAACAATAAGTTCACTATCAAAGGATCGTATGTGCCTTGTGATCTGCTGCACAAATATGCGTTGACACAACCGTGCTTGGCTTCACATGAAAGAAATTCCTCCACCCTCACCTTCTTGTTCCACCACCCCCACCTTCTTGCCTCAGGTGTTTGTGAGCAGCAGCGGGAAGCAAAGTGACATGGGCCAACCTTTTGGTTACCTTAAAGCCAGCACCACTCTCACTTGTGTGAACCTCTTTGTCATGCCTTATAACTACCCAGTGCTCCTTCCACTCCTTGGTGAGACATACTTTTGAATGATACCCAAAGTCCTGGCTCATTTTCTATCAGCTGGTTTTAATCATGTAAAGCAGGAGGCATTAAGATGTTTTCAGACAACATTTGCAGTCAATATTCTCCTCCAGAACATTGTCATAGTAAAGAGATATCGATATTTCATCACCGCAACGTTCTTAACTGTATACGAGAAACTGAAGGTCAATTGGGCTGCTCGTGACTCTTTATGTTTTGGTCTCAGATGACTTGTTCAAAGTCCACAAATTAAAACCAAACCTCAAGTGGCGACAAGCCTTGGAGATGTACTTAAAGACGATGCCTCCGTACTACCTCTTGGTAAGCCGTTATCAGTCCTTGCACGACTTAGGTGTCATTTCATTGCTGTCCTTGCAAAAACTGACATCTTGAATTTTCTCTAATGTCTTTTGACAGCCTTTGAAAAAATCCTTGAGGATGATGGGGGCACCAAATTTAATAGGAGACAGCATTGACTGTGGTCTGAGTTTCAGTGTCATCTCTTATCTGAAAAAGCTCAGCCAGCAGGTAAACATACCCTCCCTTCAGTTGTGTGAAAGCTGCAGATGGCCGTTGGTAGACTGTTGAAGTTCCCCAGTACTTTAACTCGGGTGTCACCATCAAGGTCGAAAAGAATCATGAAGCTGGGCCACCTCCATTTTTAAAAACTTTCAACTTTTTGGGGGATAAATAGTCGTAACAGAATTTTTTTGTATAAATAATTGAAACAAGATGAATTACTTCTAGGTACGATGTTGTTAGACAACTGAACTTTTTAGTCCCCAAGAGAAAATTTGGTCAGCAACTCTCAAACAGAAGGGAAAGAGGGGGTGTAAACAAGGACAATCAAGTTATATAAATACATCAAGTATGATTAACACATAGTTATCGTGTTACATGGAGTGCAACTTCACAGCTAAACCTACTAACTCACAACTATGTTTGAAGGTACTCATAAATGTGGTCAGACGTACTTGCAAAGGCACTTGAAATATACTCGGAAATTGATTCGAAACTACTTGTAGGGTAAATGCTACAAAGGCAGCAATTTTCTCATAACGCCACTGCATGCAGTTAGTTTGACTTTTAAAAATGGCTCAAGCATTTTTTTTACGTTGCAGCCCTACTTTTATTTCAGGCCTGGTTTACGTCTTGTTTCAGCACATAACCGTGGATGTGAGTACATTTAAAACATAGATTGCAGATCAAATATGGAGGAAACACAGTTTTTGCTTTTTTATGTATCTATTTTTTTCATCCAGACCAGTGTAATCAATGAGATCACATTTGTTTTCTGTACCTAGACATTTTCAATTGGGCTTTTTTGTCTTTTTTCAAGGCAAAGATAGAATCTGAACGCTTCATCGTTTCTGTGGGGAAGAAGGCACCCCAGGGAACTGGCATTCGGGTGAAGAACCACTCCAACTTATTGTCTCTGGCCCACCGGCGAGATTTTAAGCAGCTACTACACGGAATCACTGGGGAGGGTCCACTTCGTATGGTGGACGTCAATTTAAAGGAATTTTCTGGATTCCAAATCGCGCTGCTCAACAAGGCAGGTGGAGGACCTGTACTAAATATTTGTTTTACTTGTGTGGACTTATGAAACGTGTCTGCTTGCCAGGATGTAAAGCCTCAAGCTTATCGAAACGCCTACGACATTCCCAGACAGAATCTTCTGGATCAGCTCACTCGAATGCGATCGAATTTACTTCGGACTTCACAAAAACTAATCAGAGGTCAAGATGAAGGTGTGTTATATCCTATTTTTAAAACCGTTTCCCACATAACATTTTCACAAATCCAACGGAATCTAAGGAATTCAAATTAACTGTGCTTGTTAGATTACCTGCATAGTATTCCAGTGGCTCAGATGGGAAACTACCAGGAGTACCTAAAGATGATGCCGTCTCCCCTGAGAGAAATTGACCCTGATCAACCGAAAAGATTGCACACCTTCGGGAATCCTTTCAAGCAGGATAAGAAGGTAGGAAAAAACGTAGGTATACGCTGTTTGGTACCATGCAATCGGCCAGCGACCGGTCCAGGCTGTAGTCTGCCTCTCACCCAGGGTCAGCTTGGCTTTGGATGCACGTCAGCCACACCCCTGAGGATACGTTGACTCTATCAACCTATATTTTTCTTTCGGGGTTTCAGGGATTTCCTAATCAAAAAATGTTGAGGTTTCACGCATTAATATAAGAGAAATGGACAAAATTCACATACTGTCTGAAATGATGGTGGTGACCAGTCCAGGATGTGCCCCACGTCTCAACCAAAAGTCCGCTGGGAACTCATCCCTGAGCTCAATGTTCCTTTTCTGTATTCTTGTCAGCCAGTTCAAGTTCTTGCCCCGTGTGTTTTCTCAGGGAATGATGATTGACGAGGCCGATGAGTTTGTCTTGGGCCCTCAAAACAAGAAAAGGGCAAATTCCAATGACGCAAATGCAGGTGCCACATTGAAGAGAAGGCGGAGCATGTCACCATTGCTACGACGACCGCAGACTCCACCAGTCAACAACAACAACAACAACCACATTCTGATTGGAAAGAGTCCAGTGGGAGGTCAAGGGCAACCGAATCCCCTGAAAGTCAGACCACAGCACAAAGGTACGACTTCAGTGGTGATCGCGTCAAAAAGATGAGCTGAAGTTTTGCATTCACTTGCGCACTCAGCACGAGGCCTGAGGGCCAAGCCATTGATGGTGGAAATCAGCCCAAGGGCAATCTTTTGTAGATCACCTACACTGTCATTCCCCAATCAGACAATACTCAGAATGACTTGCCTACAGACACATTTTTGTTGAGAGAAAATAACCCAAAAATGTACTTAGTTGTGAACTTCCACAATTGATGGTTGTTCCGGCACGCCAGAAACATGAAAAAGCGAGATGATGGTCGATTACCATCAGGTAATCATAGACTTCATGCATTCTAAAAGAGAAATAAATATCGTATGACTATTCTCTCCAGGGCTGGATGGCAACGGGGTAGTCACGGAGAGTAACGGTGATATCATTCTTGGTCCTGAGTCCGGGGACATTTGGCCCAGTGAGGACGACCCTGTGATCGGAGCCCAACCTTTGCCCAGCTTGGAGGGAAAAGCCATGCTCGAAAAAATGGATCAGGGGGACGAGGTTATCACGACCAAGGAGACACCGGTGGTCCAGGACGGTCAAGAGGAGCAGGCACTCGAGGAGAGATACAACTGTGAGAGACTGAGTCCACAGAGCCCTTTAGGTAGCGAAGTTACTGAGGCAGCGGTGCTGGAGACCATATTCATACCGCCACTAGATGGCAGCCATGCAGAACTGCGGACACGGGTCATCAAGGAGGTCCGCAAACCTGGCAGAAGTAAGCCCCAGTCAAGTCTCGCAAAAACAGACCCGTTCTCCTGAACACAATACAACAATACCATATCCCACTTGAGTCATTGATTGTCATATAGAGCAGGTTACAAACAGCGCATTGTCGTTTTTTTTAAGCTTTTGTGACAAAATAAGGCGGCACACTTCCCGAAAGGCCTCAGCTGAACCTCACTGTGACTTCAGACATTATTTGATGTTTTGACTCCACTTTGATTCTTGTTTTTGTCCCCGTCACCAGACTTGGAGTCAATATTAGAACTACTGAAGCAGGTCAAAGGGCCGGTCAATGTCCAGCGCTACTTTATCCAGCACGCCATCAAAGAGGCATCCAGGTAAGAAATAGTTGAGCAGAACGTTGCTACTTTTGCACTGTTAGCTCAAAAGATGAATATACATTCAAATATATGTGGAGAAAACCAGATATAGCTGATCAAAATTACGAAAGGAACATTTGGATTGGATTGGATTGGATTGGATTAGCCTTTATTAGTCTTGCAGTGGAGAAATTTACATTTCACAACCGCAAAGTGATGAAAGGAAGAAGTAGAAAAACAAAATAGAGAGCTGCTGTAAAGGCAGCCACTCTCGTGGCGCCATCTTGAAGTCAAAACAACAACAAAAAACTAAATAACAAATGTGACACAACACAAAAGACACAGAAAGTCACTCAATCTTAAGCACTTTCGGCACCCTCTTTGTTGCATGAAGCCGTTCTAGATGAAAGAGGAGAGGATCATAGCGTCCTTTTCATCAGTGGATCAGGGACCTCATGGTGTGTAAACCTGTACTACGAGTGAAATGCTAGATGTTGTCTGGGAGACTGTTAACTATTATTCACTACTATCGCTTCATGGACCTCGAGCTGGCGTTGGATAACTTTTGAACGTTTCGCCGTACGTGCATCAAGCCGCCTTTGATGAGTCCGTCGGAGTTTCATCGATCTTCTCTCTCTCTCTGAACAATCTCATCCAGGTTCAAGAAGCGGATGCTGATCCAGCAGTTAGAGCTGACTCTCCTCGAGCTCGATGAAAAACATGGGACACCATTACAGCCTCCCAGTGATCCTGGTACTTAAGCAACGTCAACGGCGCTGTGTGTCACGATGGACAACACACCAGTGTGAGCCCAAAAAAGACAAGCATAGGACAAAAGCACTTCTATGAGAACGGTCCGCGTGCTGTGACGTCACGTCCTGTTGGCGACCGAGGGGAGGCTTATCGGCACGACAGATTCATTGGGGATAAGTTGAGTGACTTTCTGAATATAATCCTCTTCATACTGACAGATGACATCCACAATCATCCAGTCGACAAACACTCCGCCATACAGACAATAAGCCATAAAACGTCCTCAAATGGTGGCGCAGAGCTTTGTTCAGCTGGTCTGAAACGTGCTTCTGAAGCTTAAACTGTTGTTTTGAAAACAGTACTGTAATGCCTGAGCTCCCATTGCCACAGCCACGACTGCTCTTTTCCCATCTCTCTTCCTGGTAGTGCATCCACAATTCTTTGTTGTCAAAGCAATATATGAGTCTCATTGTGTGGTGTTTGAATGTTCTTTCCATGTCTGCATGGAATTTCTGTAGGTTCGCCAGTTTTGTCCCACATTTCAAAAAATTTCTTAATTGTCCAAAGTAAGAGGGTGACGGCGGATGGTTATTTGTCCCTTTCTGTCCTACAATTGGCTGGCAAAAGATTCAGGGTGTCCTGTGCCCACTGCCCAAAGGAGAAGGTTCTGCTGACATCGGTACTATTGTCCCATTGCATTTCAATATCTGCATCCAGGTCAATGCAAATACATTGCATTTGCACAATTGGAATGTTTTATGTAATGTAAAAAACCACATCACCACCCATAATTATCTATTGTGCAGCGTTTGGGCACAATGACTCAACACATAGCTGTCTAATGTTCTCTTGCAACTGTATTTTGGTCGTGTCTTTTGGTTTATTTTCAGCACACTTTCTGTGATGGCTGATTTTAACTCACTCTGTTGGCTTTTAACGAGATTTGGGTCAGTCCTTCTTAGCTGTGAAGTGTCCTCTAAAAATCACTTATTCGGCAGCACACAGTCATCTGAAAACATTCAGTTCAGTTCAGTAAGCAAGATCGTAAGACAACCTCGACCATATCATATGAAGGTTTGTGTTATTTAATGTTTGGTTTTATGTGTCTGATAAGCAATAATATCAGAACTCAAATTTATTAGTGAGTTCTGCCTTAGCAAGTATTGTACTTTCATTGATTCACTCATTCATTTTCCTGACCGCTTTATCCTCTCGAGGGTTGCGGGGGTACTGGAACCTATCCGAGCTGTCTTCAGACACAGGGCACACAGAGACAAACAACAATTCACCCTCACACTCACACCAAGGGACAATTTGGAGTGTTCTGTCAGCCTGCCATGCATGTTTTTTTGGAATGTGGGAGGAAACTGGAGGACCTGGAGAAAACCCTCGGGGCCCTCCGACTAACCACTCGACGACCGGGCCGCCCGGTATTGTGCTTGTGTTGCAAAAGTACTATTGCACTCCTCGAATCAGGTGAGCAGTTTTTATCTGTAAAACCTAGCAATTGACACCATTGTTTTTGCAAAACTTTTTAGGCAGTTTTTTTTTTTGTGGACAATTGAAATTACAAACATCACATTGCTAGAAACTGCACTTTCTAAATATGTTTCCCTCATTCCACATTGTGAAACAAGATTTAGTAATTTCAGACTGATTGTGCTTTCATTAGATGAATTCACTTTCAATTATTTCTGTTCACTTCTTCTCAACTAGTAGTTCAGAGAAGCTCAACCATCCTGACATGACGACAAAACCTCACAAATGTCTTATAAAAAACACCATCAGATTACAAACACCCCAACTGGGGATGTCTTTGACCATTTGAGCACTACATTGACGTGCTTGAGTTGAACGACATTCAATAGTATTTTGGGTGATTGGATATGATGGATGTAGATGTTCGAAAGTGACAGTGTATCAGTTTGAGAGGATGTACGGTGATGGAATGCAGAGAAGACCCCCTCCTTTACCATCACAAAATGATTTCTTACAGCTGCCTGTGTCCATGGAGAGCACACAGGCACACGTTATACAGTGTCGCTCTCTGGGAGATTACGCGGATTTCTCGGAAATTGAACATACCGTAACCATTGATCTAAAAACCGCACCCGCCGTTATTAAGTCTCTAAAAATCGTGCCAAGTTATGAGTGAGCACTTGTTCCCTCACGACTGAGTCTCCACTGACTAGCATTGTGACAGCATCATTTGAAGGAATTTGTGCATCTGCGCGGCCTCTGCAGTGATGACGTGTCAACCTCTCCTTCATTTTCATGACCAATGTATGCTACTGTTTCGCGTTCAGAAATGGACTGATTATTTTTGTGAATTTGTTCATTTCAGAGGAAGACTATTTTGAAAGTCAATTTTGTAAACTTATAGTTTTATTGCATTTTTGTACAAAACAAATAAACCAGCTCTAAAACGGTTTTGAAATTGTGTGTCTACCTGTGTGTGTATTTCAACTGCTTGAGAAGAATCAATGTTTCAATATATATATATATACGTATATATATACGTATATATATATATATATATATATATATATATATATATATATATATATATATATATATATATATATATATATATATATATATATATATATATACACGCGCGCACACACACACATGTGTGTGTGTGTGTCTTTCTAGTACATAAAAATACATTAAATAAGTTACCAATAAATAACTGTAAACAATAAAACAGTGTATGAAATGTCAGCATGAAAATAATTCCATCCATTTTTTGTTTACGAGGGTCACGGGCCCTATTATTTTGCTTTGTGTTGACTGTGTGAAACCCTTTGTTCCAGCTGCAGCTGTTGTGAAGGCGTTATCGATAAACACTTACACACACACACGTGGCGTGGGTTTGTATTACTTCCGGGTTGAGTGAACGCTGGCGCGAATGGCTGCCGCTGTTTACCCGGAGTAAAGTGTCCTTGTGAGTTTTGAAAGGCCCTTAGAAATAAAATGTATTATTACAAATGCGTCCAAAATGTATGGTTGAATGTAGGTGTACGCGCGTAATGAATTCAACAGTGAGGTACTTGAGGGCAGAAAGCCAGCAAGTGGTTTGAGTAGCACTCCGAAAGACTGGTTGAGCCAGCCAAGGACACCCCGTGCCTGCCTGACAAATCTCCCCAGCAGGAGGGGCTGTTGCATTTAGGAGTGACCAGGTCGAATAAGATTTGAAATGAGTGGAACCGCCAAATTGAAGATGTTTTTAGGGCGGTCGGTGGCTGTGTCCAAATTCACAGACTGCGTCCTGCGAAGTTCGCGTGACCTCACCTCTAGCGCAATGCGACTGTGCCAGGTGTCCAAATTCACCGCGGTTTATGCGGTCCACAAATGCATTGAAGGTCCCAGCTCGAAAATTATCTTTCTAGAATTTGGAAACCTCGTGTGGTTGAGTCACACCAGAAGTGAGGTCATGGATGAAAGAAAAAAGATTTGGGACGAAGGCATACATACAGGTACTGTGAATTTGGACACATTTCAGACAGCCAATTTGGATGCCACTTAAACTGGTAGAAGGATGAGAATGGAGCTTCCAAGCAAGTGAAGGAAAATCTTAGAGAAGGTAACAAGAGATGTCGAGAGGTAAGAGTGTTAGAAGCAAAAGACGATCTTAGAACTTTTTTAATCCACCACAACTAAATCTGTTGTTTTCCTCCAAGCATTCATTTGAAATGTCAAGTCTAAATGCAAACCGCTTGAAAGTCAAACATCAAGATTAAAATTCTGTTGCTTTTATTAAATTATATGTGGACAAAATGTCAATGAAAACGGGTGTACCAATCATATCTCTTCCACCTCCCGACCCACCACCACACCATCACCAATCACCCAAATCTAACAGGAACCTTCTGCTTCAGGGAGTTTAACTTAAAAACTAAAGGTGAAAATTAAATGCTGTCCTGACCGAAGGGAATGACAAATGGATAAAATGAAACATTATTTTATTTACCCTTCCTACAATGAATATTCAGTGCAAAGGAGAGAAATATCCCAAATCGTGTCATGGAGAGAGGGGGGCACAAATGACTAAGATACCTCTGTATGCAAGACTCGAAAGCATTTTCACACTGTATACACAAATCAACTGAAGGTTTGGCACACTGATGGAGGTGACTACTTCAGTGAAAAGAGGTGCATGTGTGTACAGCATGACTGATACTTTATGTACAAATGCACAACCCCCCCCCCCCCCCCCAAAAAAAAAAAAAAAAAAAAAAAAAAAAAAAAACAAAACAATAGGGAATGGTGAGTCGTGACTCTGCCCCTTCTGTTTAACGACACCAACAATGAACAAAAAAAAATCCGAACCAACATGAGTAATTTCACAGGCACAGAAAAGGTCAGTCTCAGTGCAAATACTCCAACTTGCGGAGCCGTAATGGATTTGGAAGGACTTGCTGAGAGGATGGCTCTTCCTCTGCGGGGCGGAACAGCACTCGTCCTCGGTGGTTGAAGAGGTAAAAAGATGGATGATTCCTTAGCGTGTCAAACGTTCTGTCCGAGGAAAAACATGGCATTTAGCTGCAGTTAAATGAAGACTTTTGCACGCATGCGCGCACACAAAACACACACACCAACTATATTTATGGCTATCGTACAGAAGCCCCATAAATGCAGCTGAAATACATCTTTGATGTTTTAAAATTGAAGACGTCCCCATAATATTGTGGCATCTGAAGCATAGTGCGTATTTTTGTTGATGACGCTTCTGAAACGTGCGACTTTGATGTCCAGTCCTCGGACAGACACTGTGAGATAAGTGAAGTTATTGCATTTAGCAATTGCATCACTTTGGATTTTTCATCTGATGGAGGATGTATGACATTTTTGAAACTTACGGAAGCAACGATGGAAGCGCAGTGAAAATAACACGACAGGCTGACCTACAGTTACGGGGGGAAACAATTATGGACTGATGGCAACATTTTGCCAACTGCCCAGATCACCTAACAAACAATAGTTTCTGTGACTATGTGTTAGCGTGAATCTAGTAGACTTTTGTTAGATGCAATTATATGGTTTGTTGAAACTTTTTGAATATAATGTGATGAAGTTGAATTGACCATGTCAGTTTGATGGCAAACATCGACTAGGGGGGGCGAATTAGCAGCTTGAGGCAAGCACATCTCTTATTTGGAAACCTATGCAAGCAATAATCATGATGGCTTAAATAAGTCTGGGGGATGAGCGAGAACATGCTTTTAAATTTAGTTTTTATTTGCTTTTGCTTTGTCCTGTAATTATCTTTCAGAGTCAAACTAGACTCAAGTGTCAGCAGTTGTTATTAACTAAAACTAGACTGAAATAGCCTGACTAAAATTACAAAACTGGTTTTAGGAATACTATACAATTTTTATTTTATATCAGATGGTGTGCCAACTTTGTTCTGTGCAGAATTAGTTTGAATACTTACTTGAGGAAAATTTAAGAACAGAATATTGACGAACCAAACTGTGTTTGCTTTCAAAACTTAGCTTGTAGCAGACATGCACATTCCACCATGACGTCTCTGATTCATTGGTGAAAAAGAGGCTTCCATCCTCTCCTTGTTGTCAAAGCGCTATATAAATTAGGATGTCTTGTCTGTTTATATACACACTCGCATTAGTGGCATGAGTTTGTGTTACTTCCGGGTTGAGTGAACCCTGACGCCATGGACGCCATTGCTCACGCGCAGAAAAAAAGTTCTTACACGCGACTGTAAAGTGTCCTTGAGAGTTTTGAAAGGCGCTTAGAAAAAAAAGTACTATTATTAGTAGTATTATTAAATCTTGCACATATGTTAATGGGTTGTAATTTAGAAAAAAAAGTTAATCATCAAAAAATGGGAACATTGTATTTTCAGAAAACAGAATTATTTGCGCCAAAACATTGGGAGATTTTTGTCATGCCGACAGTGTTCAACTGTAAAGAGTCTTTATGGACAGCGAGTGCTTTAGGCAGAAGCTAGCTATTTTTTTGTGTGGATGCAACCTACTTGTTCTTGAGCTCTGATGAGGCGTCCATGTCTTTAAACTCGCCGGCGATATGGACAATGCCATAGCAGGTCATGATGAATGACAGTAATGTCTGGAGCACAATCTGCAACTCGAACAAAAGGGCGCTGTCTTAAAACATCTCCTGTTGTGCAACAAAAATTTTAAAAGTGGGAGAAATGAACGAGACTCACGTCGATTGGCAGAGTTTCGTTTTCCTTCTCCGTTAGTCGCATGTAAGATCGATCTGTGGGAGAAGAGTATGAAGTGAAACCAAGTCAGCGAAATATCGAGGCATTTAAGAAACAACTGCGTGTGTGTCATTTGGAAAGATTGCGTCGGTTAAGGTGAATTGCGCACGATAGTTCAGATCCAATGATATTTTTCCTGCGTGAGCTAAGTTAGCATCTTGCAAGCGAGACGTCGCCGCACAAGGCCTCGCAAGCGACTAAATGCATCAATGCTATCCGAGCCCCTCTCCCAAGAGACAACTGTACCGACACCCGTAAATCCACTCCACATATATAAAAACTCACGCTGTGCTGCTGAGAAAGCTGCGTGTGCTAAGGCAAAAAGTCCAACGCCGACGACACCTTTCCAAAACGACGATGCCATTTTTGACAGGAAAACCTTGTGCAGTGCCGTAAAGTGGGACGTGTCGTAAAATGTCGACAAAGGCAAAACATCCCATCCACGTGGACACAATGTATCGTGACGCACAGTTTCAGCATGAACACTGCGCCGTCCGGTGGTCAAATTATAACAAAACCGCACTTGGTTCAATTTGAATATATCGTGCAATTTCAACCTCAGAAATGTTTAAAATCAATCTTTCAAGATCAAATGCAAAAGCATTGAAATTTAAAGTGACACTGGTGTACTTAGGAAATGATTCTATCGTCGACCACTCGAGGAGCTGGACATTTACTACACATTGATACGCGTTGATCAAAGAGAAATATTTTGCTGAGGGGTGTTTTTTATGTTACCTTTTGCTCTAGCAATTAGTAAAAAAAAAACTACGATGTCCAACAATGACTGGTTTTTCAAGGTCAAATCTTAATGTGTTTGCATCAGCTCCAGATCTCCACTCCAGGGCAGTAGATGGCGGTACCGTACTTAATAAATGATTGCCAAGCACTAATAACTACCAAAGAAGACGACGAATATCCGACACGAGCCATCACTTTTTCCGGTCCTCAGGTACACATTCATGAGAACAGGCATAACAGAAAATAATAACTCTATATAATAACAATTTGTCGTTATTTAAACAAAGGCCAACATGGCGGAGGCCATTCAAAAGAAGTTGAACACCGAGTTAGAAAAATATACTCAGATGCAAAAAGGTACGTGCTTGATGTGGTGAAACAAGGTCTTGGGCTATGGCAATTTGCGAAGTTTCCATATATGGGGGAGTAGCGTATTCGACGCAGTCTAGGTTTTGTACATTTATGTTTACGATTACTGAAGTGCTAAGTTAATTGTCTGACTACCGATTACATGTGCTACTTAGATGTTAGCAAGAGCATGTCAGCACGACAGAAGCTGGAGACGCAGCTAGCAGAGAACAATATCGTAAAAGAGGTACATTTGCCATATCGCACATCACATGTGATTTATGATGATTCGGCGCAATAACATGGCTGTATATTTTATTTTTAGGAACTGGATATATTAGACAGTGCAAATACGGTGTACAAATTGATTGGCCCTGTTCTGGTGAAACAAGACTCTGACGAGGCAAAAGCGACGGTGACAAAAAGACTGGAATACATCAATGGAGAAATGTGAGTCACTGTGTTATGTATTTCTGGTCCACCCATGTTTATTTTTATTTTGTATAGCCGCTGTTGTCCATCCATTTTCTGTAATGCTTGTTCTCATGAGAGTCACTGGTGATCTGGAGCTGATTTGTGGGCAAGAAGTGGTGACTGATAAATGTGTGCTACTCTATCTGATTCAGTTTTTATTTTGATATACTGTATATAAAATACAGGAATACAAGAATTTTCCTACCTCTCAGACAGTTTAATAGCTGTTTCGCAGGCATCTTGGCAGGAGGTTGAAAGCAGACAAACATAATTTCAATAACTATTGGGAAAAAGTTTTTTCTTTTTTTTCTTCAAAAGTTTTACTCACACAGTGACCTTGTGGTTTCGAAATATTTCATGTAAATTCCCCAACCCCAACTCTTAACACAACTTTAGGGGGGTGTCCTTTGCATGTATAGCTACATTCCCGTTGGGATTTCAGTGTACACATGGCGTTTATAATTAAAATGTAATAAGGTAAATAGTTGATGTACTGTAATTCAAATGGTTGGTGAAGTAGAAATTGACTCTTAACTCCTCCCATTAGGGAGTCATTCTCATAATATGTTTGACACTGTTTTCACAATGCACTCTGGAATCAAAACTTTATTGAGGCAAAGAAAGTACAAAACTATCATATGTATCTTGGTTTGTAATCCAGTAGTAATCTTTGGCCAGCACTTCCAAATTGACTTTTTCTCTTTGTACGCATCTGCTCTGCTTTATTTAGGATTTCACACCACCAATTGGCAGTATTTTTACCCACTCCTGAAGAATCAGTGTTTGAAAGTTTCAGAATGTCCACTGTTTGATTCATAAATCCAAGAGTTGGTCCAAATCACATTTTGATGAAATGTAAACTCATTGACTCGAAATGAGGATGGTCTTCAAGTTCTAATGTTTTAAGATGATTCCAGTCCAATAGAGGATTGACTTGAAGTATTGCTTATGTTATAGTTTTTTTTTAATCTCTCCATCTCTTGTTACAGTCAGCGGTACGACACGCTCCTGAAAGACTTGGAGAAGAAGTCCGACCAGCACCGACAGCTTTTGTCCAGTTTACAGCAGGAGTTTCAGAAAGCGCAAGGCCTCGCTGTCGGGAAAGTCTGATCAAGTGAAGAATTTTGAGTCAATATGCACATGCATACTTCACAGAGACATAATCATATCCTAACAGCTCAGAAGATAAATTTGAAACTCATCCGCATCTCTGTTGTTTAAATGCAACCCAAGCATTGAGCCCCCTCTGTTTGTAACTAATAATAAACATTTTCTTATTCATGAAACAGTTTCAAAAGCTTTTATTAATAACTTGTCAGGTGATAATTAGACACATTACCAACGCACATATACATTTTAATATGGTTTGATGATAGGATGGGCATGTATTGCATCTGCATCTCTTCTAAATCCTTCAAATGCATAGTGATATTCAGTGTACAATGATGGGCAGGGTGGAGGAAACCAGCTTCCAAGATGAAAACAAACGAACACCTGTTCTATGTTTATCAACATGTAGTATGACAAGACAAAAAAAGACACGGGTCACTACTTGTCTTATTTTGGCGAGCGAAATATGGTAACAACTCCTCTGCCTCGAAGAAATCTAAAAGAGCAAGACAGAATGTTTTTAACATTGGGACAAATAGTTTTTTTTTTGGCAGGAAAAAAAACTATGAATTTAGAAACTACTTTTTGTATTTACAGTAGTTCCGTTGTCTCTGTGATACAGTCAAACCTTGGTTTTCGATCATAAACCATTCCAGAAATCTGTTCGAAAGCCGATTTGGTCGAAAACCAACATTTCCCGATATAATCAATGTAATGTATGTCTGTTTTCCGTAATTGAACTATACAAACCGGCTGGTCACAATGGACCGCTACATGAGGTTGATGCTAAATTCTGAAACACAACGCATGGAAGTGGAGTATGAGGTAGCGGAGGGGAGTCAAGTGGTGCAATCAGTTGTGCTTGGTTTGGTCCAAAACAAATTTTCGGTTGTTAACCGAGGCATAAAAAAACTGAAATTTGTGATCGGAATATTAAAATGTGTTTGGTGAACTGTCACCTTTTGTATATGATAAATATGCAAAGAACACACCATAATTAATAATAATATTAAACAGGGGTTTGGGTTAATAATCCCAGTTACTACACGTCATTGGTCTTCCTGGTCATCGTGTTGGGAATACGTTCGACAATCCAGAAGCACGATTTACTATATTAGCGTATGTTGTTATCAACGGTGGAACAATGGATGCCTGGTGAACACGTCCGCCTCACGTTGCAGTTTTCATGTTCTCCCCATACCTGTGTGGATTTTCTCTGCGTTTCCTCTCACTTTATTTAGAAAGGTGTTCGTACAACGTGATGTTTCATACGCACTACGAATTACCCCAATGGTGGCACCCGTAACAAGGAAGTTCCCGTGAGACGCTTGAGAGCGGTTTGTTTTTACACCGTCGGTGTGAATTGACACTTTAAACTTCTGGTGCGCACGAGCCTGCGAGGTCTGGCGCGTGGGTGTGAGCGATCCCACGCTGCCATTTGACACACCGCCCATCGTTCCATAAACACAGCCTCGAGATGACAATCTTCTGAAGAGTGGACTATAATATGCGCAATAGCTGCACGCGTGTGGCCTTCAAGGTCCAACTGAATCCACGCAGCTGTTTGATGAAATGTAATGATCGTGATAATGTCATAATATCAATATCAATGTATTCAAATACGTTTGGGTTACTTTACGCACAAATAATTAGTTGTTCAACCCAATGTGGTGCGTTTCTTTTCCTCGAAAACCAAATGGCGTTAAAAACACAAAACGCAAATGCATTTGCGATGTATCTTTTCCTCGTTTCGTGAAGTAGTTGGTGAAACGCGGGTGCCTTTAAACTGGGCCAGGTAATCTCTTTTGCATTTTTCTAACGCAGAGACAATAAATTAAATTTAATCTCCTTTTTGGGAAGCAAATGCCCCTCAATAAAAAGCTAATCTCATTCCTTTCATCGATGCTCCTTTGCTGCGGGAGGTTTAATCCGTGTGTGAAAGAGAATCCTTGCCGTGCGATCAACCAGCGGGACTAACACCTCCATTCACAGGAGCACATTGCAAGGAAATTGTGCTTTTCAAGTTCCAGTACTCCCCTGTTCTCCTACCTGCTACACATACACATCTCGCTGTTTGGAGAGCTTCCCTGCAGAATGTAACTTTCATTGGGTTTCCTCTCACCTTATTTAGAAAGGTGTTCGTACAACGTGATGTTTCATACGCACTACGTCCGAAACCTTCAAATTTGTACAGATGACGGCTGAAGAAACCTTCTCATCGATGGACCACTACTGTACGACTGAGAGTTTACACAGACGTTTCATTAAAAATGTTGGACGTTCCACTTGTGTTTTTATAATTGACGGTGCTTAGGGTTATGTGTTAATCTACAATTTCATTTCAAATAAAAGCAAATTAAAGATATTTCGTTTGTATGTATGTATGTGAAAATCGTAAATTCGGTTTCCAGCAGAAAATAACAATACAATTTCAAGGAATGTGACATTTACCATTTAAGGAAACAATCAAAAATAGTTTTGTTGTTGAAATTAGGTGAAATCGATGTTCTGAGAATTATTGCAAACATTGAACGTGTTTGATGAATCGGTATGAACTTAAGTAATGATCTTTTGGACAATATCACAGGTCAACAAATCTTGTACAGGTACACGTTTTTTAAATCAGAGCTGCAAACGTATATTAGGTTCTGCATGCATCATAACTACTATCCATTACAAGGCATGTTAAGATTCATATTGCAGAAGTTTTTGTCAAATTTTCAAAGAAAACCCGATAATACAGTTCACCTCAATAAACCAATGTGCATGTAAAAAAGCAAAGCCATCTTTGAGCCAACATTTTTATCAGCACATAAAGTCATTTTTGATTCACATTTGCTGTTGACCATTTTTATTTTTATTTAGAAATTTAAATGTACACATTTGTTTTTTTTTTTTTGGGAGCTGCTCTACCTCTACATTCTCATCAATTACTGAGATAAGACGTGCACACATTTCACAAGCACAACAAATTCTCCAGGGCCATTGACACTCTTGTTTTCTGATGGGCAATACGGATGAACCATTATGGTGCACATTGTGATGTAAATCTCACAGTGCTTAAATCTTTCAAAAGAAACGACAGTGGCCTTTAAAAGTCGTCCTAGGCATCTAGTTTCAAGTATCCTTAAATTGTTCAAGAAAGTATTTGTTGTCCTCAAGGCCAAAAATTGCCTGAAACTTCCAGCTTAACTTTGTCACCATTGCTGGGCTAGAACACGTCCAAAAATAAGATGGTTCTTGATGAGCAGAGCGGTTAGCTGTGTTAGCTTCAGCTCATGCTCGACTAACCGACATATAGTCTTAGACAATTTATACTGGTAGGGTTTGTGGAAAAAAAGTCAGGGACATAAAGCAACATTCTAACTTGGTTACCAAAACGATAAAGTCAAGAATCCACTAAATGTGTGTAAATGAATTTTTATTGAGACAGAAATGATATGACATTGTTTCATCACTCGTAGTGGATATTATTAGTGAGGATGGAAAGCTGTGGATGAGAATCCTCACGCTAACATCTTTAGCTAGTCTGACTGCTTTACACAAAGACGTTTTCTGACAAAAACATCACTTTATCTGATTTACCGAATCAATGTGTTTAGAGTTTTTGCGGTAGAGTCGGCTTTATGGTTGCAAACTAGTTCCAAAGAAATGAAATCATCCAATTGCGTTTTATCCTTTGTAAATTGGCTACTGTCTAGATTGCTGGACATCGTGTGAGTGGCCACTCGTGTGTCCGTCTACATGTGAAAACAAATCCAGGACTTCATTAGCATGTCAATCGGATGTCCAATGTGCATTGAGTATGTGTGAACTACAATGCCCTTTCATTTTGGGATGACCAATTGACTGTATAATGGTTCAAGACACCATTGGTTAAAAAAAAAGTTAAAATAGGAGAGCAAAAGTCAAAAATAGGAAGAAAAAAAAAATCAACAAAAAAAAAATATTCGACTTTTTGCTGATTTGCATTGTGGGCTCATGCTTGTATAAAAAAAGATCAAAATGTAAGAAAATCCTGAAAAAATGGCCAGATTAAAACAGCTGCTTTGTACAATTGACAATACATTTACACGATCTACTGCAGTGGGCATCAAAATGGCCACATGGTCCCCGTAAGTACGGTCATCAGTGGGCTGACAAGTGATGCGACATTGTGATTTGCTCGGAATGCTGCTGAAATTGTCGTTTGAAAATGTAAACATTTGCATGGATTTCTCAAAATAAAGTGGTGTATAATAGTCTGTTTCTTACTATGCTAAATAATTGTTGATAATTAATGTACGAAATCACCGCATATGAATAACGTATGATTGAAGGTCATTTGAGCAAATATCTTATTTCAGAAGTGTGAATGCATTTGCTACCTCTTTGTATTAATGGGTAGTGGTCGAGTGCCCCACAATGGATCAAAAATAGAATCTTCCACATTACTACATGCAAAATATTCATGATTGGGGCCAGGGCCTCCACACAGGATCACGACTCTGGTGGGCACAGGCTGTGGGGAAGGAGAGCTGCTTTGTGGCGTTGGCGTACTGATAGTTGGTTGCCTGGGGCCGGTAAGCATGGGAAATACCTTCCTGGAGTTGGTGCTGGCTCTGATGTGCAGGATACAGAGAGTGGACATGTTTGTGTGGACTCACTGAAGTGGAGTCTTGAGACTGTTGTTTGGAAGCCGATTCATCACTGCCTATGAAACGTCTGATCCTGAGGAGACACCTCATGCCTTGCTGGTAGTCATGCTGCTGATGAGAGACATTGGGGCACTGCCCCTGGGATGACAAGACGGACTTGACGGCAGGCTGGCCTATGTCGTCCCTTTTGTTCGACTTCAAGAATCGCACCACACTCTCCAGGATTTCCGCCTTCTCCACTTTCGGGTTCGTTAATTTCTAAAATGAAACAGAAAAGATCAAAATGGTCAAAGTCTGAATTATCTGGAATGCATGGATGCAGTCGGGCCTTTGTCCTGCCGTGCTTTGAGATCACAAACACAACACACACACAAAAAAATAAAGTTAGCAAGTTGCCATCAAACCACATGACTTTCCTTTTTTTTTTAGAATTTATTTCCACTCGAAATTTTTGGAAATTAAAATGTACTGACATTTTATCTGTGGCATTGTTTAACTACAGTTTTCTCATATAATTAGGAATGTTTCGATGTTAAAACCGTTTAATGTAACAAAATTTCCATCAAATGTAATTTTTACAAGTAAAGCTGACATTTTTTTGTGAAACCTTTGACCCCACTGTGCTTTTTTAAATATCTTGTGGCAGTATTTTTTTAAATGGTGGCTGGTGTGAAAAATGCAAACCGCTGTACTGCAGTCAACAGGGACCCTCAACTAAAGTGATTAATAATTTGCTCACAAGAAGGCTCTGTGCATTTATTTTTCGTTCTCTTTTCATTTACGGTCCAGGATTTTTCATGCAAATATTGACCATAATTCGTACGACGAATTTTGGTGCTCGACTGTGGCATATGTTTTGGTTGAACGCACACATTTGGTGCATATAAATGGGCGGGTGGATAAAAGGAGCCGAGTCAACGACAACGATAGGCCGTCGTAAACAAAGAACAGCCCGCTCTACTCTCGCATTACCCCGTGTACCTCATCGTGTGTGTTCTCCAGCATTAAAACTCTTAACGTCTCCAAACTGCGGTTGATACGCTCCCGTCTGCGTTTCTCCATCACAGGTTTCGACACCTTGAAAAACAGTTAATCAAATATCGCTACAACCAGAAATACTTTTGTTGTTCTTGTAAAAAAAAATTGAAATCTGCATCTTACCCTTCTCATTCTGTGTCTGGGAGGTTGTGGTGAAGTGAACGTTTTCATACTGACTTGTATACGCAAAGTTTGCTGCGCTCAAATCCAAAAAGTGGATGTCTTGCACCTGGTTTGCCGATATAAGGAGGACCCTGCCGCGCCCCAACACTCGGGAGACCTAACGAGGCCAATTCATTTGCATTTAATCCTCTTTGACGCATGCATGTCCTCCTTAATTCACATGTAAAATCACGTCTTCAACTGTTCAACTCGGTTGGCTCGGTGCACTCTGTGGTTCAACATTGCGAAAGACGACGCACAGTAAACGAACGAGAGAAAACCCAGGGAGTAGGATACCATAACAAAATAATAACAATAGTAATAAAACAATAACAAGTTCAGGAAAACAGCGCACAAGAATTATATTAAAATACTGTATTATTTCAATCCATTTTAATTCTATGATGTTGAAGTTGTACTGCGTCAACATGTTTGGGTCGTAGCCATGTCCATGCATGCATTCATCAAACACGCAAGCACTCACGAGCCCACTCGCGCACGCACAACTTTTGCCGGAGACCAGATTGGCCATTTCACAACCGAACGCCCGCGCTCGTTTTGTTTGTTTGTTTTCCCACAAGGAGTGTCGCTGGTGAAGAGTAGCACGAGCACACTAGTCCACCACAACACGTGTCGTGTTTGAATAACGGATGTTGTACACCATCCATTTTATTTGCCCTCGCCCAACCAACGTGCGCGCATGGTGGCACTTGTGGCAGTTTCCACACTGCATTTGTGCTAACCCTGATCCCCATAATAAGCTCAAGTGTGGAGATAACACGAAAGGGTGATCGGATCATTGGCTATCCCGCGGAGATTAAGCTCCTTTCAGACGCACTGATACTTCCGCTTCAATCAAAGGGCCGATTAGTAAAGGCCCGGTGACCACGGTCACCGTGGCTATATATATATTTTCAATTATCCATTCGTAGATCTAAGGTGGACTGTAAATCATCCAATTCAGAACATTTACATACTAGAAATACAGTCATGTCACTGCAACGTTCTGTAAATTGAGGGGTCCGTGGTTTTGGGAACGGATGCCCTCACGTCATGAATGGTCGAAAAAGAAGAGGTGGACTTCGTTGGAACGCAGCCGTTCATGATATCTTCCCGTCTCGTCGAGTCTAGTTCCCGCGAACACACTTCAGCGCACCCGTTTCCGGGTTCCCGAAAACACTTCCTGGTTTTCATCAACCAATCAAACGCTATCATATAAACACGTTAAAGCAATTACAAACTGAATATAATTTTGATAGCCTTAACACAAAATACTATGCAAGTAATGCTCAAACATAAAAAAACTAGTTGTTTTAACAATTTAACAAAAGCTTAAAATTCGATACAACTTTCTGCTTTTCCCTGCATTCTAAAATGTGCATCAACTGTGTGTAAACGTTAGTACTCAAAGGCCACGTTTAAGGGACAAGTGGGGGGCGAATCAAGTAAAATGTGTTCAAAAATTGTTTAAATTTGGAGAAAAAACTACAGATTTGTCAGTTGCTCCGGTACACTTGTGCCGATGAGCATTTTATATTTGAGTTTGTGGTGTGTGTTACTTACGGGTTGAGTGAAGCTAGCACGAATGGCTGCAGCTGCTGCTGCTCAACTGCAGGGAAAAATGTTGTTATTCTCCGACTGTAAAGCGTCCTTAAGAGTTTTGTAAGGCCCTTAAAAACATTCCCGTTATTAATTCTTAATGTATTATTATTATTATTATTATTATTATTATTATTATTATTATTATTATTATTATTATTATTATTATTATTATTATTATTACATTTCTCTGATCAGAATAGAAAAAAGTAAAAACAGTTTTTCGAAACAATTTATACAAGCAGCAAAACACCCCTCTCATCAAAATCCTTACACCTCTTAAAAGTCAACAGTGTAGCCGTCATTGAACATCTCTGTGCATTGGTCTTGAAGTGCAAAAAATAACTCATTAAACACAACAGCAAAAACACGCACACAAAAAATAAACAAATGAACAAACACACATTAAAAAAACAAAAGTCTCAAAACCTATTGCAACAGCAAATTAACAACCATAAAACAAAAAGGAAGTAATCACAACAGTAAATGACAAAAATGTCACACAAATAACCAAAATTCAACAAAAGTTACTTCTGCTATATTTGAAACCGAAATCAGGGGATTTGGTTTTGGTGTACCACCCCAATGTTTTAAAAGTCCTCATATATGGAGTGGGTTGCATCTCTCAGGCTGGTCACACTTTCCTCGCCTCTGTTATTTGCTATTTAATTACCGCATGGATATTTAATACAAAATGCAGACTACAGTCTGCATTTTGTTGTCTTGTACTTGTGACACTAATGTTGAAATTAATCTGTTTGAACTAATTTCATTTCATTTAACACATTATTTCTGGGGGAGGAGTTAAGTGTACCCTTAAAATAAAACAAATCAAATGATCGGTTGAGCCTGTGATGGAACTAATTGGTTCTTTTTTAGCATGCTCTGTGGACACCAAATCGACCGTTTCCTTCCAATATCGTGACTCTTTTATGCAGTCAGATCGATGTAAGTTAGTGTGCCTTTGTGTGTGCGTTTGCGTGTGTGTCCTGCGGCGGTGAGGAGGGGAGGGGGCAAGGAAAGACGTGTTGTGAACGAACAAGTGGCCGTCTGGCTTGTGAAGTGCAAAAAGGAGGTATGAAGTTGACCCCCGAGCAGCACACTTGACACTCGGGTGTCAACATCATTCTCACACTTCATTACATCATCTTCATCAGCAGACAAACGTGACCCCGCTTTTCCTGTCCTCTGCTTCCATGGAAGCAAACGCCATATTGTTAGTTCCTTACAATTATGTTCATTTTATCCCCCCCCCCCCAAAAAAAAAAAAAAAAAAAACACGGCATTAAATTGCATTCGAACAAGGTCCATTCACTCGTGTGCCTTGTGCTCGTTTGGTCGTGTTCACCACTTCATACAAAACACTGAAGTCTCACACATCATAAAAAGTCGAGCATTTTCTCACTTCTTTTCAGTTCCCACGAGAAAGAAAGCCCGTTCCCAGCCTCGCACCCCACTGAGGGCATGTGCGGGTGAATACGCCGCGTGATTAAACTCGTAATTTAATTGTATGTAATACGATATACCTATTTTTCGTTTTAAACCTGTTTTTCCTGAATGTATATTGCAAAATATTTTTTTACAGAATATAAATACAGTACAGTGCACTGATTTAATTGGCATTAAATGCATGTTTATAATTGTAACTCATTTCAGACAAATAGCATAAAATAAAACATGTACTAGTTTATATTATGATGATGTGTCTCAATGTCTTTCATTGTTTTGTGACAACGGTAGCGTTTTCCCGATCTCTATTCATTAAGTGTAGTTTTGTGATAATCTGAATCAAGGCACTGATTTGGAGGCGTGGCCACGGACGCCGGTCTGCCAATCAAAGGCGAGCTGTGGGCGCCCATTTAAACACCCCGAGCACCATCACCACGACGTTCTTCACTACACGAGCTCTCATTTCGGGACCAACATGACAAGGAACTTTGCAAAAACGCTCGAGGAGGATAGCAAGAGTAGAAAAAGGGTGAGACTGACGCGTGATCATTTGCTCAAATGCGATTTACTTCGAAAGTAGCTCGAATATCGGGATGCTGATGCAGTTGGTGGGCGAGATTGGGCCTGTTTGAAACGTATTATGTTATTACCCTTCAACAGATCAACTATTCAAATCAATACAACACCCCATCTAAGCAATGCTTGCATGGACCAACCAGCTATATGAGAGGACTAAATAATATGTGTTATGAAATAGGTGTATGGCTATTTTTTGTATATTATTCGATTCAAGGAATGCCAAAAAGACAACCAAACACCCACATGTCCCAAAAGGTCAACGAAAAAGTCAAATAATAAAAAATACATTTGAATTCATACTTGACAAGGTAAAGCCAAGACAAGCATTGTCATGGTTGCGAGGACTCCTATTGAATACGATTGGATTCAGTGCTGGCCCAGGCCTTTACAGGGCCCCAAGCAGAATTTGATCTCGGAGGGTGGGGTTGCTCCCCTTCCTATCAACACAAGTCACTTTGCTTGACTACTCCTCACACAGGTACGGTACACGACATTTTCATTTTTGAGTCACGTCTCTCTCTAATGTTTATGAACATCCTCATGCTTTTGAGCGTAGCCCCACAGGGAGTTAATTCACCTGCGTCTCAAGCAGGTGAATCACTCAATAAATCAATCCATCAATTCATCAAGCAGTCAAACCTAGAGAGCGCTTTTCACAGAAATTGTGACTGAAAGGGCTTTACAGATTAAAATCATGCTGTTGCATTATTTGTCCATTTGGCAAAGCCAAAACTTGCAGCATCTACTCACGTTGCTGTTAATACTTATCAATAGATTCTCAAACCGGCTGTGGAAAAGAAGAGAAGAGATCGGATAAACAAAAGCCTTGCAGAGCTCAGAAGCTTGTTGTTGACTAATACTGCGGATCCGGTGAGTTGTCATTATTCTAAAAATAAAATGTAAGCAGATAGCATTTATTGGTAGGAACTGTATTGAAAACAATATCACCAACAGCGTTTGCAGAATCCCAAAATTGAGAAAGCAGAAATTTTGGACTTGACTGTGGAATATCTTCACAAGTGGACAGATGGCAAGAAAATGAGCAATGGTTAGTCACACGACGTGCTATATCCGCTAGGCCAGTGTTTCCCAACCTCCATTGAGCTGAAATGGAAAATTCTTATGGCGCACCACCAAGCAAAATTGAGATAAAGAGAGAGAGACAAGTGGATAAATAGTTTCGTGAAATACCTTGCGCTACGTAGTGGAAGAGCATTTCATTGTTCTGCCTGTCACTATATGTCACAAGTAAAGAAGGGTGATCATTTACAAGAAGCATTGGTTGGGAATCACTGATCTAGTCATGTTCATGTTAACCTTTGCAACACCTAATGAGGGAACCGCTCCCCCTGTATCCACCAGATGCTCCCAGTGGTGTGGTAAGTTTCGAGCCGAGTGGCCCTCCTTGCTTTACCGTTGAGGGTGCAGGTTTTCGGCAGTGTGTGTGGCAAATGGCCAGCTATATGCATAAGATGCCGGCGTTGCAGCGAGCCGGCTTGATGGAGAGTCTGAAGCAACACGTGGAGAAGCATCGATTCGAACAGCAACCTTTGTTCAATTCCCGCACGACACCGACGGATGCGGCGACAGCGGAGGTCATTTGCACATCTGAGATTCAAGATTCCCACAACGCCGTGCTCCTCTCGCATTCCCCGCCTCAGGCTCATGGTTGCTCCACTCCTCTCCACTCTCCTCCCACCTCCCCTTGGTTCTCCACATTTTCTTCCTCCTCTCCCCCTTTCCCGTCATTTGCCTGTCACTTCTCCTTTTCCCCCAGCCTGTCACCTCTGTCGGCCAACACCTCTTTTTCCTCCCTCCCACACCCCCTTCACGCTCTTCCTGCCCACGTGACTTCCTCCTCCTTCTCCTCCTCCTCTTCATCCTCGCCCACGTTGACTCAGAAATCAGGCCCAACGGCTTTCCACTATCCCTCAGTTGCCACCTCGAGGTCCCCTCAGCTCCCCACCCAGTCACAGAAGTCATCGTCATTCACATGGAGACCCTGGTTCTGAAGTGATGAGTGACTTGAGCCCCGGTATGCCTGTAAATGGACAGTGTAAATACACGATGAAATGACGACTATTTTGGAATTCCCTTGTAAATAAATTGGTTTGTTTTTGTTCTTTTGTGATAATGGTGTGATAAAGGTATTCTGTGAATATGGCTATTCGTAAATATTTTTTAAGAGCTGCAATCAACCTCACCAGAAAATTTAAAAATGCTCAAAAGTCAACCAGATTTTAACCCCTCCTCCTCAAAAATAAGTATTATTTTATACACAGAAACAACAGTTAAAATTGTATGGCAACTCAAATGTATGGCAATGCAAAATAACTTTGACAAGAAAAACTTAAATCAGATATAAACTCTTTAGATAAAAATAACCATTACAGACAAAAATACTGAAATCACCCCATCACACATTTGCAAAAAAAACAAACAAAAAACATTGGATTACCCAGATGTTTTGATGCTTTTTTTAAACAAAAGTAGGATGAGTCCTTATGTTTTTTTGGTCAGTCGATGTTTACACTATGGAATTCATGAATTACATGCATGGAATTTTTGCTGAGTCTTGTATTATTAAATCATTAACATTGACTTAAAATGAGGGGTGAGAGACTTTCAATTTGTTGTATTTTTAATGTTGTATTGGGTATTTCCTTCAGATGGCTTCCTGGCAAAATTATCCTCTTTTCCAAGTTCTCCATTTGTGCAATGTGGCTTTTTGGAGCAAGGTAGATTCCAAATAATAATCTACTTGTTTGTAACTATTCACAAAATATTCATACTGTAAAATGTATTTTCTCAAATGACTATAAAAACAGTTGAATAATAATCACAGTTTTATGGTATTGGGTTGGATCGGATTAGCCTTTATTAGTCTGGTAGTGGAGAAAACATAGCAGCAAAGTGATGAAAGTAAGAGGAAAGGAAAGTAAGAAGTAGAAAAACAAAATACAGAGCTGCTGTAAAGGCAGCCACTCTCACGGTGCCATCTTCAAGTCAAAAACAACAATAAAACAAATAATATTTGGTCATATACAGTATTTGACACTCCATACTATATTACTATAAGTATTATGATGCTAATGATGATGATGATCATTTGTAGTTTTTATAGTAGTACCAGTACAAGTCGTAGTAGTAGTAGCTGCATTAGCCGTAGTAGTAGTACTTTTGTAACATTGATTCTCTTCCCACCTTCAAATCCAATCTCAAAACCTGTCTATTTAAAATCGCATTTTCTGTGTAGATTCATCTCTTGTTTCTATTTATATTTGTATTTTACTTATCATTGTATCTGTTTTTTTCTATGCTTGTCTGTGACGGTAAAGTGTCCTTGAGAGCTTTGAAAGGCGCTTGAAAATAAAATGTATTATTATTATTATTATTATTATTATTATTATTATTATTATAAGTAGTAGTAGTAGTAGTAGTAGTAGTAGTAGTAGTAGTAGTAGTAGTGTTATATAATAGGAACAAACGATTGGAATTATTATTGTTACTATTGAAATCTTACTGAGAAAATGTTCCAGAGAGCTGATTGGATTCATGCGCCCCAAAAGAGCTTTCAGGAAAAAAAAATGGTCACACACCCTTTTTAACCAGCAGAGAGCAGCATTAACTCACTTAAAGCGTCGGGTTCCAACTTGACTTCGCTTCTCAGCCATTCAGTCACCGACCCAGTGATCGTCGGCAGTACTTTTCCTCAACATGATAGTGTGAGTGTCAATGCAGCTGATGGATTTGTTTATAACTGCTGTCCCGTAGTTGACCCGCAGATGGCGGTGCTTTATTTTCTTGACATTACGTTGGGTTGTTGTCGCTTCCGGTGCAGGTTTTGCGCTTCGTTATTTAAGTTTCATTTTACTGAGAAGACGGCGAGAATGGACATGCTTTATCGCTGTACTGTTTAGCAAGGAAAAGACTTAAGGACAAAGACCAAAACTTCTATTTTGGACAGAAAGCGGGCAAAGTGGTTTGTATGATTTTATTGCATAAGTTTCATTTCATTGTTGTAAAGTCAAAATGTTTATGTGTAAATAATAGCTATATTTTTATACTTGTTTGTAGTTCTACGGTGGTAGTTGTGTCGTTGGTGATTCAGCATGCACATTAAATAATTAACCATCAGTACAAAGACCTGGGTCCTGTGTTTGGAATAGAAGCACAGTCTGTATGCTTGAGCCTAACCTGACTGACTTTGTGGGTACTAACGTGGGTACTCATCATCACAGATCATGATTCTTATGTCCTTTTAATTCCCACCAGAATGTAAATGCTCCTAACACACTTATCAGATTATGATTTCGAGAACAAACTTGTTTTCGTTTATCACTGGACTAGAGGGTCTAAACTGGGAAAAGGGAGAATTAATCACATGATAGAACATGTACATTGGATAATGGTTCGCCCCCCCACCTCCCTTTGCTTCGAAGAAGCTCCTCTGTTTGAGTCCCATTAGTTATGAGGCGGCCATTGTTCTTTGTCAGCCAAATGAGAGGGCATACACATCATTGAGCAGCTCGACTCTTCACTGCGCCTCATCACATGTTTTGAGCGTATGAAAGCGGAGAAGGCTGCCCACACTGTGAAGGATGCTTTCCACCGCACGACACACATAATTAATAGGAAAAAGGGGAAAAGAGTGACCTGACAATGGTGGAAAAACTCCCTGGCATTTTCTCCTGACACTGATTAGAGCCGATCCTGTTTCCGCCTCTAATCGCCGTTTTGTTTGCCGTGAATGTGCCTCAGCATTCCTGATTGGGAGAAAACTTGAGATGCGTTGGTGCATGCTGAAGATGTGAGAATTCAATCGCGTGTGCATTATACAAATACAAACAGTGACGTGCAGTGATGGCAGGCAACAAAATAGTGTACATCTGCGTGCTTCCGTTGTTTTTTCGGGGATCTGTGTTTGTCTTGTATTTTGTTGTATTTTGTAGGTTTAATTGTGTTATTTTTCTGGCTCTGTTGATACAAGACAAGGACAATGCTGAAAATACAACTCAAAAGTGCACAAAAAATGACACAATCATTCAACCAAGTGAATGGGAAAAAAATCAGCAGGCTAATCCCCCTCCCCACACAAATATGTTTTCTTATGGTACATCAGATATTACATTTACACTCAAAAAGCAAAACACTCCCGTGGGGTTTTGCATTTTCATCCCACAGCTCTTAAACAGTTTAAAGCTAGTCCAAAAGCAGAAGATAATATTACACAGAAGGTAGACCTAGCTTTCTTGCCATTTGAAAAAAAAGTGGACATTTTCTAGAATAAAAGTGTTTTACCTGATCTGCGGAACAGACTGCAGTGTGACAACTTTGTCATCAAAAATATTTTTCTTGTGGTTGCTAAAATAATTAATGAGTGATATCATAGCCTTCTAATATCTGTCACAATTTCCAAGGTGGTTGTGGTGCACCCCAAAAAGCAGACAGGACGGGGGAGCAGGGCGTATTTGACAAATTGTGTTAAATAAAGTCAGGAGGAACAAAATCTCAAACAACAAAGTCATCAGAACGAAAAGGTCCAAAGTAGCAAAGAAAACCATGAGTAAAACACGACAAGATGAAACAAACCTGACAGGGTGAAACAAACAATGACCTAACGCTGAGCTGCCACTGATTAAAACAACCAACACCTGTGCATCTACAGTCAGGGACCTACAGTTCCACCCGTTGGCCTCAAACCGAAATGTGACAATATCACGTGTGACCCTCATAATTACATTTGTCAAAATGACCAATGAAATGAGCCCTTAAGGATTTTTATCCATTGTCTTTTTAAGCAGACATACAACCTGAGCACTGGTGCACCGGCAGATGAGGACCGCACTCAGATCGTGTGTCAATGCTCAAGAATGTAGATTTGTCAATAAGCAAAGCAAAAAAATATCCCTTTCCCTCCCTCCCTTTCATTTCTCTCTCTCTCTCTCTCTCTCTCTCTCTCTCTCTCTCTCTCTCTCTCTCTCTCTCTCTCTCTCTCTCTCTCTCTCTCTCTCTCTCTCTCTCTCTCTCTCTCTCTCTCTCTCTCTCTCTCAGCCTGCCTACTTTGAAGCAAATAGTGAAAGGATACTAGACTGTAGCAAATTACCTGGAGACTGAAGCATAGATCCTGAGAGAAGGGGCGGACCACTTTTCACGGCGGCCCCTTTGCCGTTTTTAATCTGACATTGAGAGAAACAGTGGCGCTGACAGAATGACGAGACAGCTGGACATAGTTCCAGTCCGCCAGTAACGGGCCAGAGAGAAACCGGGAAAGGGCCACTGCAGATATCTCAGCACCAAACCAACAACTCAACAGCAGACCGTGGCCGAGGGGCCGGACAGATGTGTCTTCTCAAGGGAGCCTCACCCCAAATCTGGAATCATCACAATGTATTGTTCTCAATGTAATGTTCTAAATTGTAAATTCTAAAGTTTCAGAACACTTGAAGATACCAGGACAATGTTGCATTGAATCATATGTAAAATTAATATTCTCAATTTAAATCAAGGGCAATACTATTGATATGTTCCAACTCCCCCCCAAAACACAGCCATTTTGTTGTTAACTATTTTTTTACAAAACAACACTAACACAATATTGTCGAAAATAATAATAAAGCACATCATTTTGAATTGAAATAAATTACCTGATTAAAACATAACGCTACCTATTCTATGTGCATCTAAAGAGTCGAGTGAGCACACTTCAGAAACAACGGCAGTTCTGTGACCGTCTCAACTAGCAATGGACAACTGGCAGACTGCAGGTCAAATGTGGAGACGGCCAAATTCAGAGTGGACGCTTGATTAGTTGTATTGAAAGTAAAAAAGGATACAAGCAGACCAATTTTAAGTTGTAATACCAACATTCCCCACTAGATGGTAGACTGCACCATCGGCATCATGCAAGTGGGGGAGTTGGGCTTCATCATTTGGGAAATTTGAATGACAGGGTGGATGGAAATTGGGCCATTTTAACAATTTCACGCACCCTGTAAGCCGATAACATAAGCTGTCCACTGTAGGTTGAAATGATATTTTACCTGATTAGGACGTGCCTGGTGCTACATGGCCTCGAGTAGCGCTGATGAGAAATTGTGGTCCCTCTCAATTGTTGAATTTGCCAATCCCTGCCTGCTCTTGACGTAAATTGGCACCTATTAGGTTGCGAGTCTTTTCGTTTTGTATTGTTTGTATGACTGTTTGTTCCGTTCCAAAAATTTTGAAAACAGCTGCGCTGGCGAGACACCTAAATTGTGGCACTTGTGAGTCCACACTCAAATTGGAAGTATCATTAACGTGTCAACATATTTATGCACGTATAACGATAATTAATGTGTGTGACATATCAGAGTGGTCCACATCTCTCTGATGGATTCTTTTTCTAAAGTACAACAACCACGAGTCCAATTTAAAGCCAAGGAACTTGACTGCAGCACACTTCAAATAGACAGGAAGTAACCTGATCTAAACAGGAGGGAATGGAATAAGATAAGGTTTGCTTTGGACAATAACATTTGACATATGGCGCTCTCGATTCACGCATCGGTGCGCTTCACTATCGGGTTCTTCTATCGTATCGGTGCGATGGTTGGTCTTTTGCCCTGCGCATTTTGCAAGAGTCATTTTTTCAGAGGAGGATAAACATTGCTTGCTTTTTCAGAGATTCTGTCACGTTTTCCTCTGGAAGGAATATTGCAATGAACACTTGGATGGATACTTTTTAAAGTTCATGATGATGTATCATTTTAAGCGAGTGTCCATAGTCATCCTTTTTCTTCATCAAATCTTTTCTGTGAGAGAGTGTTTAGGTTTTGGATCTGTTCATTTTGGCAAAGTACTTCCTCCTCAGCCTCTGTGACCCTGCCCCCCCCCCCCGCCCCCCTATGGGTGGGCTGTGACCCTGCTAGCCTGCAGCCACTGCAGGTTGCAAGCACTCACCCTGAAACGTTTGCAATCCAGGGCAGCGACTTGACTACACTTTGTGCACTTTGCCCTCCTCCAGAATTCAGTAAGAACCTACGGGCCACAGGTCAGTGGTCCAAACCGAGGCGGCCGATAAAAATAGTGAGCGATTCACAGGTCATCTAAAAATACCGGCTTCTGTCCGTTCTCATTTAGAAACAACTTCATTTGCAGGGCGGCCTGATGGGAACGTCTGCCCGCCCGGATGTCACAAGAAACGAGACAGTGTTTGCAAAAAATGGAGGCTTAGTGATGCCGATGTCCCTTTCCTCGCATGTAACCTCATACTGCTGAGAAAATGTCAGAGTGCACAAGAAAAAAGAGACTCTGGCCATCAGATTCTCCAGGGCCTTAAGGGGCCCCATTGCCCTGACAAATAGAGCAGTCTTTCCTTATCTCTTGCACCGTGACTGCCGCAGCGGCATGCGATTTTTGAATATTGCAGCTCACACCTAGTCTAAAATTAGTCTAATTTAAAATGTATGTTTTTTTTTCTTTAACGTGTGGTTCCGATTACAACAGCACTATATTTAACAGTGCAGAAGAACATGATATGATCAAAGATGACAGGTACTATTGCGCGCAATGCTCCAAAATATACCACCCCACGCTCCAGAGACGAAGCAAAGAATGACAAGCCTGCAATTGAAGCTATTTGCGGAATTTGAGAGCAGGCGTTACAAGCACGGAAAAATAGATGCGCTTTTTTTTATTGCTGTGTCAAAAGCGGCCACCTGTCATCACTGCTGCAGATGAGCTGAGTCTGGACTAGCTGGGGTTTCCCACCGTAACACCTGCATGCACGCAGGAACGAGCCTTGAAAAGGAGCGACAGTAAAAAAGGAAATGACATCCCGTCACTTCCAAATACTTTCAACCTTTATTGAGCTGGAAAGACATAAGTGTACGTACGAGCTGCGCCTTGGTCCGTTGATTGAGGTTAGATTCGATTAGATTACATAAACCTTTATTAGTCTCACACTGGAGACAGTTACATTTCACTGTAGCAACGTGATGAAAGTAAGAGGAAACGAAATGAAGGCTTGGAATTGAAGCGGATTTACACGGGACAGGAGAGGTGAGACAATCTCCTCGTCTATGCTACTGCTTAGTGTTTACTTTCAATATTTAGCTTGTAGCAGGCGTGCACATTTCACACTGTCGTCCCTGATCCACTGGCGAAAAGGATGCTTTAATCCTCTCCCCTTTCATCTAGACCTGCTTCATACAACAAAGAGGGTGCAGAAAATGCTCAAGATTGATGAACTGTCTGTGTCTTTTGTGTCTCATTATTTATTGAGTTCTTTTTTGATGTTTTTGACTTCAAGATGGCGCCGCGAGAGTGCCTTTGCCGTCCTCTATTTTGTTTTTCTACTTCTTCCGTTCCTTTGATCACTTTGTTGCTGTAAAATGTACATTTCTCCACTGCGAGACTAACCAAGGCTAATCCAATCCAATCCAACAACATGACTGTGGCAGATTTCTTGTAAAACTATTCCAGGGAGCAAAATTTCTAATATCTTTGACACTTTGACTTATTTGTCGTCATCTTGAAATCAGCCAGTGTCAGAGACCGAGCCAGTCTCTTGCAAGCCATCATTCATGTTTGTGAGAAGCAGTCGTGGTGCCAGGAAAACCCATTCAAGCAAGTGTATGTGACCTGCAAAACATTTGGTGTGTGCAGGTTTTCATTCCTTCTTTCTAATCACTGTCCTCTTCATCCTTGTTGCCACCATCCCGACGTTTCATCTTTGAAGTGGCAGAACATTTGAAAGATGAGTGCTCTATCTCCTCTTGAGAAGTGTTGCGTGAGACTGTGTGTGTGTGCGTGGAGTTTATCAGAGATGTACTCTCTTCTTCTGTATGTGTGTGCGTTTGTTTTTGTTTTTGACAAGACAGATGCCCCCCATTGAATGCAGCACCACTTATCTGTCATTCAGAACACGGGACAGCAGTGTAGACCACCAAGCTCTCATCTGCTCTGCGGAGCAAAGGCAGCGAGATGTGATAAAAGAGATGAAGTTCTGCTACGGGACCTGGTGGTACTCTGTCTGGCACATCTCGATGCTTCTGATAGGATGTCGTGATATGTAACATGAAAGTGTCCTGTCATCAGCTTTTTTCTTCTTTCTTATCTGTCCTACAAACAACACGGCAGCATCGAGAAAAGAATGTGGGCACGTTACTCCTTTTTCAAAAGTGAAGTTTGGCCCTGCTGATGGCTTTTCGACTGTTAGGTGTGCATATTTTCAGCCTCTTCACCTCTGGATGGCTTCTCACCCATTTTAATAGGATTTGTCCTCATGTGCGTAGCGGTTGAGCTGGAGTTTTTCCCAACTTACTGTGGGTGAGAGGAAGGATGTACCTTGGACTGCAACCAGTCACAAGGTACACCCTCCCTCACACGCCCATGTACTATAGCTGTGTTATAAAATATATAACATTTTGTAACACGGCTCAAGAGCATCAGCATTAAATTTTAGGCCATGCAAGTCTGCCAAGTAAATTGTCGAAAACTCTACTGGTAAAATAAGATTTGCCCATTGTGGAATATTAAATATTAAAGGATTTCTGATTGTGATTCTGATTATGCTGCTATGTTACTTCCGGGTAGAGTGAACGCTGGCGCAAATGGCTGCCGCTGTTCAGCCGCACAAGAAAATCCTGTGACTGTAAAGTGTCCTTGAGAGTTTTGCAAAGCACTTAGAAATTACACGTATTATTATTATTAAGATCACCAAGACAACGCATTAATCATGAATATCATGAATCGTGAGAAAATCAAGTGGAATCAACCAATGACTTAGAATAGACCGCAACATTTGAGACGTCACAGGACTGGAGTTGCTTTTTTTAAGTGAAATAAATACAATGAGGCAGGAAGCAGCCACCACTCCCTGTCTTCGGGAACTTGGCACTTCTATTTTCTGGCTGAACCTTCTGCATCCAAAATTCCGCTGAGATTTTAAAAAGAGGAGAATGGACACCACACAAAAAGACAAAGACACAATTAAAGAAAGGGCCCTTGGTAGTAGTGTATGTTTGCATGAGCGTGTGTCAAAGTCAGCTTTATTGTCATGTGTGATGTGTGTGTGTGTGTTTATCACTGCATGCACATATTTCTTTTGCTGACTTTTTGCAGGATGACAGTGTGCTTGTTGACACAGCGCATGCTGAATGGATGTGTAACGTCTGCCGCCGTGCAGACATTTAAACGAGTCCCTATCAATGTTGTTATGATTACAAACCACATCTCTCCGGGTCAGACCAAAGGAATGAGGTGGTCCTTATGAAAATAAACACAATCCACGCCGTGTAGAACACCCTATTGTAAAGCATCAACCAATGACAACATAAATCCTCACCCATCCACCTTCAGGGTCTGGGATTGGAACGACTATTGTGATTGGTCACCACCGTCGATGCTTGTTGTGGAAACGCCATGCAATTTGCCTCCCAGAAAACTATCTTTGTTTGGTTCTGACAGGGGGAATGTGTGGCTCAGCATCTATGTGGCATTTGGAGCAGCTCAAATGAGTCCCCTGCATTTGCACACACAAGTGCTTTGATCCTGCCAAGCAGGTGGGCGTCAGCTGTCAAAAACAATGGACGGCATTCTTCCTTTTTTAAAGGAAATTTCCACAGATTTGTCATTTGGTCTACGACAATCTGTGCACCATACCCGTTGCCAAAATCAAGGTACATTTATTCACCTTTAGCAATTTAACGACATTCTGGTTTCATAACACAGTGAGGCCGACCTGCCCTGTTGGCAGGAGGTCTCTGATCATCTCACTGATAAATGTGGCTCCAATAAAAACATACCAAGGATAGCGCAACACCCGAGCCAAACAATATTGCGAAGAAATACTCATATCTATCTTAATACCTTAATACTCAAACATTAAATGCGTTAAACATGAATAATGGCTGAATGGTTTGTGGCTTTGGTTTAAATTGGGAATTAATTTCACTGGGAATATCACTTGCACACATTGTCATTGTAAAAAAAACAGGAATGAAAAACTCAACATGGTTGATTCAGAAGCAAGAATGGTTACAAGTTTGCTCTCCACCTTGCGAACGAGATACGTTCTGAGCCTTCCTTCCTAAGGTGAATTTGGTTGTAAGTTGTTTCAGTGCTATATTTTGTATGGAAGGTATGTTCAAATCAAACACTGAATGGGGTAGTAGAACACAGACGCTCTAACAATCATCACATAAACTCACACCTACTAAGCCATTACTGAAGCTGCTGGCACGTAATTATCGAATATCGGGCCGCCATTACTTTTGGTTATGCATCGTGTGGTCCTGGAGCGTCAACTGGTAACAGGTATTTCATCCCTGCCCACATACTCTACGCAGCCAATCGTAAGCGAGCTCGGCGGATCGAGGCCTGAACTCGTTGGCAACATTTCAGCATAGCCGTGCGCTGATTGCAGCCCTTGAAACCTCCAATGTGTCTGTGTGCGTGTGTGTGTGAATCACAGTATGCAGTCAATTCATCTAATTTACTTCATCTCTGTCCAAACATTTTTCGACATACAGTACAGGCAAAAATGTTCGTACGTACCGTTTGTTGCAACTCGAATGTTTGTAAGATGGGCAGCGTTTATAATTGCAGTGAACCTTTAGCTTCTTTTTTTTAATAATCTGTAACAGAATATTTCTATTTTTATTCTTCTCAATTAATTAAAAAATACCAAAAGAATAATTCTGAAGTCAAACCGTCCATAGCATTGAATCTCGCCACATATATCAACTTCAAGTTGCATTGCTTGCTTAGCAATGCAACTGGAATTTCTAGATATCAACAGTTCAGCCTTCAACATATTCAACATAAAAAAAAAACTCTTCAGAAAACTATACTTTTATCTGCCCGAGAACATTCAATCCTGCTTTTTGTCAGGGTCTGTCCAGTCTTATGAAAGCAAATTGTGCCTAATGAAGCAGACAACATCGAGATCCTCCTGATCATGACATGGGAAATGAATTTGGGAGGTTCCGTTGAAACTCAAGACAACCTGACAATGACATTTCCTGTGACCATTGAGTCTGTTCTTTGCCAGATCTCTGCCGTGATTAGCTGCTGGGAAGTGAGCAGATGGATACTTTTTAAAATGAGGAGGAGGATGAGAGAGAGAGAGAGAGAGAGAAACCAGAATAAGTCATTTCAAAATTCATTTGACCATTAATGTGACTTATAACTATGATTCATTTCAGGTACTGTATGTATCTTTTTTTTGGGGGGGGGATGAAGAGCAGTGTTATCTAACATGCCTTGAAAGTGAATTTTTAATTATAGTCTGATATCATTCTCCATCGTGAATTAATCTGAAACCGTCACAAGTGATGAAGTATCAAGTATCAAGCCCCGTGGGATGGATTTCTGGAAGTAAATTTATACCCACATTGGCTAAAAGAAGAACTTGAGGTACTGGAGGCGAAATAATGTGTGTGGCAACACATTCAAACTGAAATATGAAAAAAAGAAATAAATAAGACCACAAACAATTGGAACCCGTCAGCCAAGACACATGCTATGAAATGAAGACAAAAGACCTTTGGAATTTAATTATTTCCACTTCATTTAGGCTGTAAATATATTTTTATGTTTACAATACTGTTTGGGGCTTCAGGATAGACTTTGAAGGCCATGATGACATGCCACTCTATTTGGAGGGAAATTAGGTAAATTAAGACTACTGAAGGCTCAGGTCCAAAACTCACTGGCCACAACTGTGTTGTACAATTACAGCAGGGGTCGAGAACCTCTTTGACTAAGAGAGCCATAAAAGTAAAATATTTAGAAATGTTTTTCTGTGAGAGCCACGCACGGCCACTTTTCAACAAAATGTCAGATAGTACTCACCGTTAACATGAATGGTATTCCGTTCCTCGTGATTGGTAAATATCAAGCCAAACGATGGGGTCCATAGGTGAAGTTACTGCTAGCTAGCCTGCACACGGCTCATAAGCTTCCACACTTTCTATCTGCAATCTACTTCTCGCATAAGTATATTGATGCTAACGTTAACATGGGGCTTGTTAAAATGTCACTGACATTCGACTGTTTCATCGATGGAATTGTTTCATTGCAAGTTAGAATCAGAACATTTTTTCTCCTCCAAGGCGAATGCTACGGGGCATTCAAGCTGAAGTGTACTCGTCGGGCTCATTTAAAGGGGCGTTTACCTGTTTCAACATGACGGCCAGTATCATCCAATCAAAATTGCGCTCTCCGCCAACCTAGGTCAGTGTTATCCAATCGAAATTGCGCTTTCCGCCAACTGCAGTCCCAACAGGAAATGAACGGCGAAAAAACGAGAATATGTATTTAGTTTTATCGGCGAGCCATATGCAATCATCACAAGAGCCATATATGGCTTGCGAGCCATAGGTCGACCCCTGAATTACAGGCATGGTAGCATGGTTGAGTAGTGCTTACCACACCTGCTTGACAGTCAAGACGTCCTAAACTTGCAACTCTTTATTTTACTGTGGAGTCAGCCAATCCTCCTTAAGGCATCTCCGGCCGATCCAGAATGCTGCTGCTCCCATCTTGACTGGTACTCGTAAGAGGGAGCACATAACTTCTACTCTGGCAAGCCTTCACTGGCTCCCTATACATTTTCAAGTTCTTTTCAAGATCTTATCATTTGTCTTCAAAACTTTAAATGGCCTCGCTCCGTACCTCTCCGAGCTCACCCGCCTCTACACACCTTCTCGACGCCTCAGGTCTGCTGACCAGACACTATAAGATGTGTCAAAAATTAAACGGAGGCTGAGAGGCGATCGAGCCTTTTCCGTTGGTGGTCCCACTCTCAGGAATGACCTGCCACTGAACATTCGGCAAGCCCCCTCGCTGCCAATTTTTAAAACGCGTCGCAAAACTCACTTGTACTCTTTGTAATTTGACTCATGATTCAGACCTGATCTTAGTTTTACTCCCTGCCGCTTTCTACTATCGTTGTGGCTATTTTATTGCTTATACTGTATATGATAGTCGTCCATGTCCACCTTGTATGCAGCTTTGAAGGTGCTCTATAATTACAGTTGAGTTGAACTCTTGCCGTATTCTCTTTGATTGGGTCCAACTCATCCCTGCAACTAATAAGGACATGCTGGAAAAATAAATGGATAATAATTCTATTTTTAAACATGTCATGTGCTGGCTTTTTTGCAGAGTCTGTCATTGAATTATTGACAACTATGATTCTGCTCCACATAAGCATACTTGGACAGAATCGGTGAGAAAATATAGACAGATATGTCTTTTTTTCCTCAATGCCAACATTAAAATTAGGAATCAGTGAAGGGAGCAGCATCAACTTGGACCTCTCACTTGCATTGGTTCATGAAAGCCTGATGGTGCTTGGTGTGATTGAACAAATGTTCTTTGGCTGAGGCATGAGGCCAACAGCCTTTAATAATGTGATTTCAAGGAGGTGTCTGAGTATTGGCTGCTTTTAACTATCCGGCTTGTTGCTTCTGTGCTGATGAAGAGGGGACGTATCTTTGCTGGCTAGGGGATTTCCTTCTTCCAGAAATACTCAAAGTTATTAGTGTGGAGGAGGATCTGAAGTCCTAAATAATATTCACTGTTTTGCTAAAAGACCCAAACATCACATCTGAGTGTTATTTGCTTTTATGTAATAGAATCAGTTCAGAGGACATCTCACTTTACATTTGTCCTCCTGAACACCCCCCCCTTCCGCCTCCAAAAAAACCCCAATGATTCATTATACTCACATCCACAACATGTGCAAATGGTGCAATTAGAGAATGAATATTAAATTTAGAGTGATTTAGAGTGGTCTTGAGAGAAGTGTTTTTCTTTGGCTCTCTGTGGCTTTAGAAAGCCCATATGGATGGATCACTTAGGACTTGCTGGGACTTGTTCACATATCACAGGCACATGATTTCAACTGTAAATCATAGTGGCCTGCAATATGACAGCGGCAGATCAATGTACTTTGTGATAAAGCCTTGTTTCAACTTTATTAGAAACACGGACAATGACCATGAAAGCAAAAGCTATTAGAAACAAATTGAGGGATTGAGACACTTTAAAATCGACTTGAAAACGACAGTGATAGTACATTTGTATCCACTGCTGCAACCAGGACTTTGAATGTGGGTGAAAACAATGACAAATCAAACACTTGAGTATGAAAGGGCAGTTGTTTGTACATCGCTCCGAATTAAACTATGTCATGCATAGAAATACACTTTAGAACAGTCTTTGATTCAAGATTGAAGAGCACTTTATTGTCCCCACGGGGCAATCTGTGGTGCAGCCAGTAAGCCAGAGCCAGACAAACAATGCTGAAATACAATCAACAATGACAGTAAATAGCTCAAATGCATGACAATAATAGCTCAAATGAATTCATAAAAACAAACTCAAACCACGAAGACCACAGTGACTGCAGTGTGCATTAACCCGTTCATGCACCAATAACGAAATCCTGTAACCTGGTAACATGATAGGCCGCCCACTGTAGTTACGTCTGTCTCTGAACGTCCGGAAATCTGTGCTGAAAAAGTGCTGAAAATGAGGATGAACATACAGTAAAGTTTCGTTATATCGATATCGGATATATCGATACTATTTCTATGCACGCACAGAGAAAATTACATGCAAACAGGGTCGGATATATCGATAGTCCCGGTTATATCGATATTTTTTCGGACTCCCTTGAATATCGATATAACGAGACTTTACTGTACTTGAAAATAGCTTGAAAAGGGCCAGTGGGCACAGCAAGGAAAGGCTTAAAAAACATGTTTTATACCTGCACCCAGAATGCAGCAATTTGAATTCAGATCTGATGAAACACACCTTGTTTTCATTCAGAGACCCATTCTGATAGGAAATAGTATGAACACAATCAATAAAAAAATAAGAGTAAAACAAATCTATCTCTATAATATACAGTGGGGCCTTGGCTTACGAACTTAATTAGTTCCCAGACAGTGTGTAAGGCGAAAAGTGTGTATCCCAAAAATTAATTTCCAATAGGAAACCATTCAAATGACAATAATCCGTTCCCATATAATTTTCAACTAAATAAAAACCTTAAAATGACAAACAATATACCTTATTCTCTCTCTCTCTCTCTCTCTCTCTCTCTCTCTCTCTCTCTCTCTCTCTCTCTCTCTATATATATATATATATATATATATATATATATATATATATATATATATATATATATATATATATAGTAAAGTCTCGTTATATCGATATTCAAGGAGTCCGAAAAAATATCGATATAACCGGGGCTATCGATATATCCGATCCTGCGCCGAACTGCATTAAACAAAAGCCGCCAAAAGAGGGCAGCCAAGCGCCATATAAGAAACAGAGCTGGCCATTAGCTCCCTTTTTTTGGGTGAGAGATGTTCCCCCAATGTTGCCTCAAAATGGCACATATAATTCTTTAATGATTGTAAACATGTATGCTTTAATCTTCAGAACTACAGTGTATTTGAAACATATTCATAACTGGATGTGTAACAAGAAAGCATATTATCCGAATCTGAAGCCATTGTTTGGATTCACAAGCAATGCAAGACGTCTTGGCGTGAAGTCATTTTTATTTGCATTTGAATAAAAGTGACATCGGCTGTCCTTTAATACACAGTATGGAATGTTAATAATTTTCAAAATCATCGCGCTTCAGCAGACAAAACAAGAAACATTGTTGCAAAAAACGATTGCATTCATATACAGTACAGTGGGCATGTACATAACACAACAGGGAAACTGCAACGCTTACATCTTACTGTATTATGTATACAATTTAAAAAAGTCATCAATCTTCTTCTGCCTCCCATTTTTACCTTTTAACACAAACACTTCAATCTCGTCTGCTACACACGAGCTAGCGTCTGAAAATGAAAATGGCTCTGCTACACGGGTGCTGGGCACGTAACCAAGTCACCTGACCAAGTCGACCAATGGCGCGACTGATGGCGTGACACGTAACCAAGACACGTGACCAAGTTGACCAATGGCGCAACCGATGGCGTGTCACGTGACAAAGTCACACGGCCAAGTCGACCAATAGCGCGACTGATGGCGGCTCATGTGACCAAGTCGACCAATGGCGCGACCGATGGCGGCTCACGTAACAAGACACGTGACCAAGTTGACCAATGGAGCGACGGATTTATCGATATAAACAACAAAAATGGCCGGCGGGGGATGAAAAGGAGCACCGTAATAACCGGATTATCGTAATAACCGGGTATCGTACTAAACGGTACTAAGTATACATAAAAAGACTAGAAATGTGCAAGGGCAATGAAAATAGTATCGTAATAAGCGGTACTATCGATATAACCGATATCGATATAACGAGACTTTACTATATATATATATATATTCATAATTTTCATGAATTTAATGTTCTTAAACCGAAAATTTTGTAAGGCAAGGTGTTCGTAAATCGAGGCCCCACTGTAATTTGTAAACATGTATAATGATGAAAAATGAAATGTATTCTTCTTCTTCTTCTTCTTCTTCTTCTTCTTCTTCTTCTTCTTCTTCTTTTATTATTATTATTATTATTATTATTATTATTATTATTATATGTTATCATTGTTGCAGACTTGACATGATCTAGTCCACATTGAGCCATCGGACCCATTTGGACTCTTGACATCGTGGGAACTCCTCAACAGAAAAAAAATGTCAACTCCTACTTGCCTGGCTATTTCCTCTCCATTTTAATAATTAAATGTAAACTATTATTTCAAACCCTGATTACAAGTGAACGACCTTAATAAGAAAAACGGTCATTCAGGTCAGTCAACTCGAACATCACACCGAAGGGATTTACAGACCTCAATTTACAATGTACAGAATGGGTTGTTTCAGTTCAATAATTTTCCCATGGAAAATAAAAATAAAGAAAATCTGAATACATTGCAGGTCGTGAAAGGATAGCACTGGACCCCGGACGTTCTGCTGCAGAAGACGCTTACCTGGGATGAAAAGTCATAAAGGTCAACGTTTTGACAAGCCCTCTACTGGTTGACACTTCTACTGCACTTAATCAAAACTACTGAAACCCTGTTCCTTGTGACCGGGCAATTCATCAAGCATTGGGAGAGTTTTATGGCACGTCCTGTGTATTGCCTCAAATCATCAGCTGCTGTTTTGACCAAGAGGGGAAAACAAACAACAGTTTGCCAATATAGCCACAAGCAGGAATAATTGGTAGTATTCACAGTTTAGGATGGCGGCCAAATTGGAGCAGTTCATCTGCCACCGTGAGCCGCGCTGCATGTGCGTGTACGGCGGGCTCAAGTGCGATGGCCAATAGATGTGCAGGATTTCACGCCAAATTCTTCTCACATATCCTTTCTCTCTGCCCTGTCTTTAAGGCGCTACCTCTAAGCCCTCTTTTCTCTTACTCCCCCCACCCCACCCCTTGTTTTGTTATTTTACCTGGAGGTGCAGGTGTGAAAGGGTGAGGCTGTGGAAAAACATAAGAGCTTGTCATGAAGGAATCCACTGACCGACCTCTGCGTCTTGGCACACAATGACAAATGGCTTCACAATTTTCCACCTGAATGAGGGGGGACAAAGCACATTTCTACCAGCACTGTTCGGTCCAGCCAGTGAGAGAACGGTTCTCCTCTGTCGTCCTGTTGAACCGGCACAAACCGATCAGACAAAAACACACTGGTGCCTATCCATGAGAAGTGTTTCACATCACACGCTCATGAGCTCATCTCCGATGCACGGCTGAAACGGGAGCGGATTTGACTGATAATTTGCAAACTAAAAAAATAAAACCACATAGATTAAAAGCGTCACGGGTGTTAAAGTGTGTGCGCCTCTTGTCTGCTTACTGGTCGGAAGGACTCTCCCACCAAGTGCCCTGCTTAGTTTGGCAGTCTTGAGAGAACACATGTCTTATCTTTCAATTTATGGTTTCACCAATAACTCCTTTCAAATATGTGTTTCTCCTTCAGGATCCACAGCACTGCAGCGAAAGCAGACAAACAGCTGCTGGATGAGAAAGAAACTGAATATGCTTCAGTGGACTTCGCATCTGCATTGCATCATGCGTAAAAGCCATTCAACGCGAACCACACACGATCTGTCAAAACGATTTTGAGTGGGAATACCAAAAATGGGATTACATGTATTTGGTCCTGACCAACGGATGCACGTGATTAGCTTCAATTACCAATATAAATCCCATTAAATAATTAATAACAATCAATAAATCATCAATCAACTCAATTAGAAAATTATTCATTTGAAACTTTTCATACATAACAAACAACATAAACAACTTGCTGCTTTTGGATTTCTTGTATGTCATTTTTTTCTCAAAGCAATGCAGTTGAGTACAACTGGACTCCTCTGCATGAGTTGTTTCACCTCTTATCACAGAAGTAAAAAAAAAAAAAATAGTGCTCATGCATCCATCCATCCATCCATCCATCCATTATCTTTGATCCGGGACTTCGACACGACTACGAAGTTGACGTGCTAACCACTATACGTTGGGTGTACATATAAATGTATATATCCATGAGAAAACACCAGACTGTATGGCATCTCTCCTGTTTAAAATGCCTGAAAGTCACCTGAATCATCTCCCCTGCCCCGTCAGACGCACATGATGTTTCTCATAGGAATCCATCCATCTTTTGTAGAATGTCGTGGCGGGTAATTCCTGCTAACCAGTGTTTTCACTGCTGATTGAATTGCTTCCAAAGCAGAGAGGAATGTTTCATGTGGAAGCTATGGAAATGAACCAATTGACCTTTTGCTTGACCCCAAAGATCTCTACGCCCTGTGGGAGAACAAACTGTCAGGCGGCACCGGAGTCGGGAAATCAAAGGGGGAGCGCTACGCTGTTATTAGCGCAATGGCACTGTGAGACATGCCGACACTCTGCTCCTGCATGGCTTAAGATCACTGAAGATAACAGCCAATTCGATGAAGTGTAGTTTATCATCAAAAATAGCCATGGAGTAAGAAGACAATACAAGGTGATGAATGCGTATTGAGGATGTGTGTATGCGTGTCCTGGCGGGGCCATTGAGCTAGGTGATTATGTCTGATAGGGATAACCTGTCACAGTGCTGAGAGCTTAATTGATGCCTCATGCTTTTCGCCGGGCAATTATGGCACCCAAATGTCAAGCCCTAATTTGTGACTGTGTAATGTGGACACACACACACATACACACGGGCCAGCAGAAGGGGTGACACGACTTCTCCACAGGGATTCACTCACAGATTTGTTCAGCAGATGTGCGAGTTTACAACATGGCAGTTCAAATGTTGTCAGTTTATGTCATGAATCAGTCACAACAAGCCAACGCGGTTTACTTCAACTACTTTTTTTTCGTTAAATGAAATCATTTAATGTACAATAAAAGCCAGGCATTTGTCGAGAACATCAAAATGTGTTGTTTATTAATGGCCTTGTACTGACACAACGATGTTGAATTAGTTCTCAGAATGAGCACACTGCAAATGCATTTCTAAGATTAGCTGTTGATAGTTTTCTTTAAAATGATGAAGAATGATGATGACGATGATGATGATTATTATTGTTGTTGTTGTTTTTGTGAACACAAATATCTTTGTCACTGCCGTGTCGTTACAAACCACACCGATCCAGCAAACTTTATGCTTGAAAAGGATGCATTGCGTGCATGTGACAAACAGTTGAACTGAGAAACGCAAGCTGTCATCTGGTAAGGACTTCAAAAGGCGCCGACTGGCAAGCAAAGCTCCCAACAGAAGGTTTGTGGTTGGCATTTTCTCACAGGTATCGATAAAATATTTGCATGGCTTGACTTACAGTACGTTAGCCACTCTGATGTTCAGCATGCTTAGTGATCACAATGTGTGGATTTTTATGATTGACTCAATTTACTAATTGAAATGCAAAATCGTGTAACATAGTCACAAGGATCTGCTTTTGAATATCCGCCTTTGTTTTGGAGGTACTGTATTTTCCGGTGTATAAAGCGCACCTAAAAGCCTTGATTTTCTTTAAAAGATGACCCTGCACCTTATACGCAGATGCGCGTTTTTGTGGAGTAATATTGAGCCATAACACGTCCCGCAACGACTTTTAGCAACCACGGACTCCATTTCCTATTTGTAGATGAAGTGGTGTTTAACCCCAGCCTCCACGGTAGCGCCTTATAATGTGATGTACCTTATATTTAGACAATGTTTGTATATATATTATATTTGGAAACCTTTTTTTATTCATTGAAGGTGCGTCTTATAGTCTGGAGCGCCTTATATATGGAAAAAGTTTGAAGATACACCATTCATTGGAGGTGCGTCTTGTACTCCGGTGCACCTTATAAAGCGGAAAATATGGTAATTTGAATCCTTTCCTTGAAAATATGAAGAACTAAAACTCACTGAAATGCGGCAGTAAATGCACGAAGGACGGTTGTTGGGGAAAGGATGAATGGATCGCACAGTACTGGACACCTCTGGCTGCTGATGTCAAATAAATGAAGCCACACTTAAACTGGTGTCATTCACATAAACACACACAGTGACATTTACCTCTGAAATGAGCATACTTCAAAAAGCCCAAAATCAATAGTCACATGATTCATTTGGCATAAAACCAACACTCACAAGTGGCCGCAGGTGAGCTTCTCGCCACCTCCGTGTGCTTCCTAAGCACTTCAATCTAAATCTACAAGTGATGTTTTGGGATCACCGAGGCCAGACAACAAAGCAGGCTATATAATTTCCTGCCCCGTCCCTCTAAGTATCGGCCTCAACAACAGGCCTGAGATCAGACTCTAGAGGGAACACCTGTGAGGATGGACGATCGCCGATTTACACACCTGCGTGTGTACTTAATGTGCGCGCACACGCACACACAAACACACGCACACGCACACACACACACACATGCCAAAGCATATGCACAAACTTGATTGGGATTCAAGAGCTCTTCAAGGCTACCGCTGAGGAGGTGATGACAGTCAGGGAGCGTCCATGAGGCTTGCGAGAGAGGCTTTAAGTGTTTTGAGCAAGTAGTTACACACCACCTGGAGGAGCTCAAGCACAATGTCCAGGTCCATTCCAAAACAATTACTGGCAATATCCACCATGATTCATGTGTCACTTAGATGTGATGCTTAGCTATAGGAGGAGGGAGGTAAACCGCTCATTGAAAAACTCTATTTTCTAAAGGTAGCATTTGTTGCTTTTAGCAATTGGATAGTAAACTTGATTGTTGAGACCAAGGCAAAAGTGGACACAAACATGCAAAGAAAAAAAAAGTAGCTTCAGGTCTTCCTTACCGATAACAGGTTTGCATGATAATAAATAGATGTGTGATGTCTGTTTTTCTTGTTTGTCTTTCTATCAAACAGTTGCAAAGAACTCATTAAAACAACAAGGTAGCCTTTTGTGGGATCCTGTGTTGTTTGGATCGCTCGAAGAGATGTGACTGGAAAGGAATGATGAACACACCCCTTCCATCACTTCTATTGTGTGAAGTGAAAGAAAGATGAGTAGTGACATTACCACATTAGAGTTGTGTCTCACGATAGGCATGCGTGTGTTTACACAGTGGAGAGGGGAGGTCCACACGCACGCAGGCGATAATTCCGGTTGCATGTTGCTGACATTAATCGATGACAGAGGTGAGAGGTGTGTTGATGTTCAAGGTGTGCACGTTGGAAAGTCCCAGAGTGGATCACACAGTAGAAGTACAGAGAGAGCGAGAGAGAGAGAGAGAGAGAACTGTCAGAGGGCTTTGCTCTCCCTCTTGGCTCCCCATCACGCACACACATCACAGGCTGAGCTTTCAAGCTTCAGTAAGGATCTGCTCTCGACCGAGGAGGAAACAGCACGGATATGATATGAGAATGTGGAGTCCTAAAAATATAGCACTCAGACATTCGTCTGTTTTTTTCTTTTCTTACTACCAACGAGTTCATACACGAACCTCCTACAACAAACACTATTGCCAATTTGGTTACTTTTTTTTCTCAACATGAGTCAAAATATGAGAAACAGCCCCTCAGTATGTTTCAATTTTTCACGAGTACAAACTACAATCACTTAAAAACCAGTATCACTGAATGTATAATGCTTCAACAGCGTCAATAATAATCATGGTGGTGTATTGATTGATACATTTCAGTAAAAGTGAGCAATATTATCTTTACAGAGACAAACTGTCATGCGGATCCGCTGTTTCTTTTCTTTACGATTGTTGTAACGAGGACACGTTGCGAGGGCATTTTTCCTGTTTTGAAAAATAAAAGCAGTTTAACTTTCATTGTAAAAATAATCTGACGGCAGAGGTCATCTAATCTTTATCACTCCGACCTCCACTTTTATTCAGCCACTAACTTCTCAGACCTGCTGTCGAGGTCACCATTGTAATTGGCCCCATGGTGGACTTTGAGGTTTTTATGTGTGTATCAACTCTATATGAGCTGCGCCCAAGCATGAAGAAACACAACATTGATCTTGTAAACAGGTTTATATGTTGAAACTGTGGATGGTAAAGGCAAGCAGTCAAAGTGTTTCTTTTACAAATGGCTTTCGAAAGTAACCATGGGTGTAAGTTAGCTCTGATTCTCACAGTGAAACACGTCAGGATCGCATTGGCATTTATTGTTTGACATAAATAACTTGTAAGGGATCTTGCTGATGACACACATAGTTGGTCTGTAACCATGCCATGTGGGGTTTTTTGATTGTGACTTGTAGTGAAATGCATTAAGAAGGGGACGATTAAAAATGTTACTAATATTGATCATATCTGGCGGCCTGCCAATATTGTGGTGCTTTTCTCTGGATAGAAGATGTAATAATTGTACAGTGTTTCAGTCTTCACATAATTCATACACTTTCTAGTGGTTTCTCTATGCTGAAATGTATCTAAATGTAAAAAATATATTCTCAAATAAATAAATATATCACATAAATATCTAAAAGGAATAAATAAATCAGTACACTTTAGCTCTTCTTTGAAAAAAAAAAAAAAGTCACTGTTTTCCTTCAAAGTCCTCCCGAAGCACCCAAACAAACACATTCCCACACGCTCATCGGATGTCCCCGAGGACAAGGCCGTTCCCGCTCGGATGCTCATTCTTTGCAGGTACTTTGAGGTTCTTCCATCCACACGGACAAACGGCCCCCTCATGTTGAGCGTGCAGACTGACAAGAGTCATACAGTCTCGCCTGTCTGTGGCTGCTGAGAGATGCCCGTGCATTCCTAGAAGGGGCCCCGGTGCCTTTATCCTCACCGGCTGGCCCACTGTCCACCAGCCTGCACAGCCTGCATCCGTCCCCACTCTCTTGCTGCCTGCGTGGAAAGGGTGGCAGTGGCTTTTCCCGTTCTGGACTGGACCTTGGCAGGTCTCAGCTGTGGCCCAGAATGTCCCTGTATAGCTCTGGCACGCGATCAGGGTCAACGGGCCTGGGCAAGAAGTGTGTAAATTTTTGATGTCGCCTGGATTTAGTCCCATCCCTTGGTGTCCCGTCTTTATTTAAAGCCACAAAATAACGCGTCCCTTTGTCTCCGTGCTTGTAGAGGTTGGACGAATACGTGTTGTACCAGTTCTCCTCAAACTGCTCTCGAAAGACACATTCAGCTGTCAGCTTCTCCTAACAACAAAAGGAAAAGAAACTTTAATTTTTTTTAATCAAATACAAAACCTCAAAATGCATTAAGATCCTGTACACAAATACACTTGAACAGCGTTTGTTCCACCTGAATGGAAATATGTATCCAGTACAAGTTGTAGAATGTCAGTAATTTGCAATGTGTAGTAATTTATTGTGCATGTATTTAGCTACTTATTCAGCTGTCTGTACAGCTGTGAAAAAAAATAGTATGTTGAATTTACTCAATTTTATTTTGCTAAGTGGATGAATATCATAGGATCATCTGGATTTAGATTTTCTTTAAGTAGATGTAGAGTCTACTTTAACTGATCCGTTTTTGTTTTATGCAACCATTTGACAATAATAGCGAGTACATTCAACACACCATATTTTCACCGCTGTACTTGAAAGTTACAGTAAAAGCATTATCTAGCTATAAAAGCTTAAAAATGTACTTACAGAGCCATATAGCTCTCCTTTGTCATTCATCCCCAAATACAGCCCACTGTCCACTCCTCGGATGCTTATTAATCCAACAGCAAGACTTATGAATTCCAAAATACCTGGAAATGTAACAGTACGGCACGCATGACAGTCAGTATAACAGCATATCAGTTATGTTTCAAACTTCAAACATGACAACTACCAAATGAGACCCGTTTTTATGACAGAGCGTGACTAATGTATTTCGGGTGTTGCATGGTTATCAAATGGACATTTTAAAATTGCAGGAGGCTCATCTCTTTTAAGTCCGTCTAAATATCAATATACCGACCGTAACGACTGTGGTCCTTTCTCGTCCCTTGCACAGTGCCATCCGGAAGTATTTCCAGATGGAAACCAGTCCTGCAATACAACTGTCTCCTCCTCAGGATCCCTTTGAGGTGCGTTAAATCCGCGGCCGAGCTGCGAGACAGTCTGTCCCCCGGTAAGAGTTGCTCCCCGAGCAGGGTCGGTGCACTGTCCACGATCGGGGTCAGGAGGAAATGGGACCCGACGTGCGCAATACCGTCGATGCCGTGCAGGACGCCGCCACCAAGTTCCCCTAGAGAAGCGGCAGAAGCAGCAACAGAAGCAGCCATCGCGAAGTTCACAGAGGAGCACACTTGGCGTGGATCCCGACCGCTTCGATCACTTATTCCATGTTGTTCGGGACAGAGCCGCACGGTGTGCAACGATTCTTCGCCACTGTCCACGTTCTGCAAATACACGCTTCTTCCTCTCTCTCTCTCTCTCTCTCTCTCTCTCTCTCTCTCTCTCTCTCTCTCTCTCTCTCTCTCTCTCTCTCTCTCTCTCTCTCTCTCTCTCTCTCTCTCTCTCTCTCTCTCTCTCTCTCTCTCTCTCTCTCTCTCTCTCTCTCTCTCTCTCTCTCTCTCTCTCTCTCTCTCTCTCTCTCTCTCTCTCTCTCTCTCTCTCTCTCTCTCTCTCTCTTTCAAAGAGTTCGTCACACGTGTGTATGATTTTGAAGTGCGCCTTTCAACCCTTTCATGTCTTTCAATTCCTTGATCTCCTTGATGTGCGTCTCACCCAGACGCATAGCACAGGCTTGAAAATGGTATAAAAGGAGCTCTCGCGGGACAGAGAGATTGGGCGAACCACGTCGCTCTCTGTCTCTGTCTCTCGCTCGCTCTCTTTTCCTTGTCCTCACGCTGCGTACCTGCCGGTGGTTGGGGTTGTTGAGGCCCCCGTGGGTCTGTGGGGTGAGGTGGGGAGGGGATTAAAGATGCGTACAATCCTCTGCCTGTACGGGTAGGTAGGATCCTGGGCGGTTTGCGCTCAAAGTGGCAGGCAAGGTAAAGCAGGTGCAAAAGCAGAGACGGTGGAATGGGCGGGGCTGTCACACTCGAGGCGAGCTCTGGCCGGGCTGCTACCGGTTGCCCGACCCTCTCTCACTTCTCCCCTGACAGGGCGAACCATGAGGCCACCAACAATGGTTGAGTATGAACCCTGTTTTCATTCCCATAATATTTCTTAATCAGCATCCGTTGGAGAATTTCACCACTATTATATAATTAAAAAAAACAAATTAAATACACTACAATACCACAACACCACAAGAGCAGACTGGAGGTGTTTTTCACCACATTCCAGGTGATGAAGTAGTAAATGTGAAGAGAGACATAGGCCACGAGTCACCAAACGTTTTGAAACTCAGAAATATATGCACTTCTTGGATATTGATTAATGCAAAAGTCCATGAGTTTCGTACTAACATCTGAAATAACAAATTTGCTCAATCTGCCTCTAAAGCAGAAGTAAACGTCAATATTTTCTTGACAATAATATATTGTGTACATCCACAGGAGTACACAACAGGAACCAAAGGAACCATAGTATTCTGAGTAATATCGCATGTGGACAAGAAACCAAAAAGCAAAGTGGACAATGTTTATATCTATATCAGCCAGTTGCTGTCGACTGAAAATGACATCTCAGTTGCTAAGGACTTGTTTTTGTTGAAAGAAGAGTTGATTTTCTAACCACACCAATTAACTTTGCTTTGCTTGATTGAGAAAATCACTTCAATAGAACCTGTTATGACAAAATTGTCCAAAAGACCTCAAAACTTTAGAATAAAAAAAATCGCACAAAAACATTGATGTACCTTCCAACGGAGTTCCAAGGCAAAACCCAATGTGCCCTCAAGGGGTGTGGCTTCGAGACTGATGTCGGGAAGTCTTCTAGATGTCTGTTTTGACTTGTTTTCGCTCTTTGCTTGTTTTATTTTCATGCTTATGTGATTCCCATTCACTTATACAGCTGAAGGTGCATTGTCAACTGTCACTGTATTAAAGTAAGTGACGTGTACATTTTAAAAGACAGAAAACATGAAAACATTTCCAAAAAATAATTGCCGTTCATCTGTTCTTCCTCAGAAATGCTACCAACTAGAAGAGGTGGAGCATGCATGTCACAGTACTCAGGCGGAACTTTCAACATAGTGGCGACCAATCTCAAAACACACACCACTTTGATGGGATGATATGTGTAATTATGCTACTGATAAAGATAAAGAGTGTGAAAACATGTGAGGAAAGCGGCACATAAAAGGCAGTGCAAAATATGCGTATAGGGGTTATGCACCCAATGCTCCCTGGTTTCACTACCTCTCCACCACTGCCTGCTGCAAAAAAAAAAAAAAAAAAAAATAGGTATAATAATAATAATAATAATAATAATAGGACTATACAGGCTTTGTTGATTGTGAAGTGATTTTGGGTGCCCTCTAGTGATTACAGTGCCCAGAACCTCGTGTTTTTTTTTTTTTTTTTTTTTTTGCTCATGTCATGAGCTAGACCATACATGGGCAAACTACGGCCCGCGGGCCACATACGGCCCGTTAGGCTTTTTAATCCGGCCCGCCGAACTTGCCCAAATTATAGTACAGTGTCTAAAACTCATGACAAAAAGTTAGCGAACAACAGGGCAGATAACTGAAAAGTTGCCTGCCCCATTTTTCACAACTTGAAGCACAATGAGACAACTAATCACATTAAAAAGCATCGTCACAAAGTATAAGGTTTTTTTTAAATCAAGAACGCACCTACTATAAATGCTACCTTGCTTAATTTACGGTAAATGTGCATGGCTGTAGATTTTACTACAGTACTCGATTGTCATTGCAGTGCACAATGCAACGTTTGCATTGCTTCCTACGAGCCACTAAGCCCCTTTCATAAGTCTCACGTACACTTTACAGTCACGGTTTAATGTAAATTTACGTTTTGTAGCGTCACATATCTTGTTAGCTTCTTTTGAATCATTCTTCTGGGCTGAGGTTCTGTGCATCTATTTTGGAAAATGACATGCAATTGCACGACTTTATAACGCTTGCAAAAATCCGGAAGAAAGAAGCAGGCTTCTGATTGGCTGCCGTGCCGAGTATGCAAATTTCAACTGCAGGTAGTCGATGTTTGTGTGCTCGGCGACGGTACACGTGTATTGTTTGCGCGTGAAGGCGAGTGCGTCAGTGAGGAGTTTGTTGAGCGCGCGGTCAGGACAAACCATCTATGATTTGGCGGAATTTAACATAAGTAGGTATTATTGAGCTTGAATATTTCATTGTGTAATAATATGTTTTGAATGTTGAAAGTGATTCCATTTTTCAATAAATGTTGATTTCTTTAACTTCGCCCCTTCGATGGAAACTTATTAAAATAAATCACAGTGCATATGTTATTTTAATCTATTTCCATTTCCTCCTCCAAGTATCTGCGAAATAGTATATAAATGCCATATTCCTTGAGACAAATTTATTAACTGATCAGGGATATTTTTCACATTTGAAAGACAGTTAGTAAATTGGGTTGTAGTGTTCTTACTGTGCTATGAGGTTTGTACATACTACATTTAAAGGACAACCGGCACCATTTTTTGTTTTTGTTTCCCACTGACATCAGAAAAACATTTTATAGCATCTAAAATACCCAAATCAGGCAGGCTGATATTTTTAGTTAAATGAAAAACACCAATAAAAATGACTTCAAAATGAATCCGGAAATGGTCAGTTTCAGAAGGTCCCACCCCCCTGTTCGTGACGTCACGCCAAGACGTCTTGTCTTTGATCGAGAATCAAAACAATGGCTTCAGATTCGGAGAAGATGTTTTCTTGTTACTCATCCAGTTATGAATTTGATTCAAATAGTTCTGAAGAGGAACGCATAAATGTTTGCAATTGATTCAAGGAGTCCTCCCATATCAATTCGAGCCGTCAATGACAGCAATGTAGCACCCAGAAAATGCAGAAGATTGCGCCCAAGCGCCGTTGGAAATGGGCTGATTTGTCCGCTGGGAATTTGTGTCAGCGAATATCAAATAGTTGTCTTGGTGCAACACACAACGATTCACCATGGCGTTATTTATGTGTTTTCCTTCTAATTTCACCATCAACACGAAGTTTTCAGACCAAACAAAGTACCCAAAATGCATTGTATGCATTGTCAGGGGCGGTCCAAACGTGACGTCAAATGGGGATCGTCATCAACTCGAAAACAAGACTTCATGAATATTCAGCGCAAGTCTTAAAACGTAAACTATAGCTATATGCTGTGGAATCTTTGTAAAATACGCTCAGTCGAAGTCATTTGAAGTGATTTTATAAATTATGGACGTAACTTGTTCAGAGTATTTCCGGCCCAAACACTCCCTCCAAATGCTCCTGGCCCGGCCCCTCTGTCAAATTTTAGAACCCAATGCGGCCCGCGAGTCAAAAAGTTTGCCCACCCCTGAGCTAGACCTTGATGCCACAAAACGTCTTCAATTTCATTGAAAAGAAGAAATGATGGTGCTTGGTCCCAGGAACCCTCCTACATCCCATCCTGCGGACTTGGGCTCCTTAGCTCCTTATCTTAAAACCAACAGTCTCAAACTGGGCAGCGATTTTAAATTGGCGCCATTGTTAAATCCAGCTTCGTTTCATTTTAGGAAACTGGAGAAAGTAAAGCTTTTCCTTTCTCACCAGCACTTTGAAACAGTATTTCATGCTTTTGTCACAGCTGGATTACTGTGATGGACTTTACTTTGGAGTGAGCCAATCCTCCATTAAGCATCTCCAGTTGGTCCAGAATGCTGCTGCTCAACTCTTGATTGGAACTCATAACGCCCACTCTGGCATCCCTTCACTGGCTCTTTTTAAGACCCTGCTATTTGTTTTCAAATCTTTAAATTGATTCTCCTCAACTGACCTCTCTGAGCTCTTTCACTCTCACGCACCTGCCAGGTGCCTCAAGTCGACAGTGCCAGGCACTATTAGAGGTACCAAGAAGTAAATGGACGTTCAGAGAGGATTGAGCCTTTCTGTTGCCGGTCCCATTCTTTGTAATGACCTCCTACTGAATGTTTGGCAACTCATCTTTAAACTTTTTATTGTTTGCCATTTGATTCCGCATGAAATGAGATTAGTTTTCATGTTTTTGTGCTTACTACTTCACTACTGGTTTTGTTATTTTATTGTTTGTTGCTGGATGAATTATTTTCTCTCCACGTGCAGCACTTTTGGATACAGTGGTGTTTTTTTAAAGGGCTCCATAAATACAGTTTATTTGAGTAAGGTTGAAAAACTGATTTGTCAAGGGCATTAAATAAATTTTATAGAATGACAAAGTGTGAATTTAAACATTTTACTGGAAAAAAAAAACACAAAAGTACTCCCGACTCGATTCTCATCGATTTGCATCAGGCTAACCCTTCACTCTAACTCAGTTTACGGTACGATCTTAATTCCGCCATTCAGGTTAGCTTTATGATGACGTCATCTAAGGCATGAGATGGTACAGTACTCTTAGTGTTATCAGGCGCTGTCCATTGCCCTTTGGTGCTGAAACAGCATAGTGACCACATGACCTAAAAGATGTCCTACCTACATGTCATCCATTTTCCAGACCGCTTTATCCTCACGCGGGTCGCAGGGGGTGTTGGAGCCTCTCCCAGCCATCTTCGAGCACGAGGCGGGGGACACCCTGAATTGGTTGCTAGCCAATCGCACGGCACACACATTCTTGAAGGAATATAGAAGGTTTTATATCACACCATGTAAATAACGAGCCCCCCCACATCGAATTTCTCCACTTAGTGATGTGTCAATGCACCACATACATCTACAAGTGAAAATGCTTTTATTGACTTTACAGGCTTTTTTGATACAAAAGCAAGCAGTTGATCGCAGCTGGTACTTACTGCCGCTCATAATCGCCGGTGATGTCAATCATCCAGTACACCTGTTAGCAAGTGGATGAAAGGCAGTCCAACATAAATAAATGATTAATGTGATGTGGTTTTGATCATAATCCTCATTGTGAAATTAAAGAACAGATACATAAATAGACATGTAAACAATGAACAAATTCCAGACTCATCACTGGCCCAGCATGTGAGGTGTGATGGCGGCTGGCCTGCTTGAGGCATGCCCTATCCTAAAAAAAACCGGCTGATTCCAACAACCCAATATATAAAGAGCGTTATGGGTGCTATTATTATATGCAGACATATTATTACAATTTGTCTCAGTCATTTTCGTACATTTCTGGAATCCTCAACATTTGCAAAACTGTAAGTGAATTTCTCAAAAAAGTTGTAAATCATGGATCTCCTCCAAAAGTTTGTTTATGGGTAAGAGAATGAAATTATTCACTCATATTATCAATATGACGGTCTACTCTGGAGGCATGGTTTGTTATGAACTGCAGCCAAAACTTGATGACAATTATTTTAAATTGGAAGAAATTGGACACGTTCAGGTTCATGTTTTTACTGCTTGTACGGGAATGTGCGAACAGACCATCTAATGCACAGGTGTCAAAGTCAAGGCCCGCGGGCCAAATCCGGCCCGCCGCATCATTTTTTTCGGCCCGCGAAAGCAAATCAAATTTGTTAAATTCCATGATGATTGCTCAAATCTTAGCCAAAATTTCATATTTTTGGATGTCAACCACAATAAAAGTCATTATTCTTGACTTCAGATTTGAAAACGAGTTATTCATTAATTTGCTGTGTGCTCTATATGTAATATTTGAAGGGATTTAAACATTCTAATGGGTTCCCCAAATTCATAACGTCCCTCGAGAGGAAACCCTAACTACAATGTGGCCCGCGGCAAAAAATGACTTTGACACCCCTGATCTAATGCAACATAGAAATGAAAATACGGCACTGCCAAAAACGACAACAAAAAGTACAAATGGAAACAGGATAATCTCCTTCGGGAAATGTGTACATGCAGTGCTTTAGAAATGAAAATGCAGCCTTTCTAGACTTCAGTCCATGATTGGTCTACGATGCTTTTATCTAATCAGGAATGCACATTTTGCCCTTGGCCTCTTCTACTTCTTCTGTTTTTACTCTCATCTCTGTTGAAATGCAGATGTATTCCGCTTTCTCCTCTCTCTTACTGTTTGCCCTCACCGAAGTCCCTGCCTTTCAGATTATCAGATATTCTCTGTCTGCCCGTCTGTCCGTCCGTCAGTACGGTGGTTGTCCTTTCTCAACTCATGGGATCAGGGTCCAATTCCCAGTCATTGCGACCTTGTCAAAGGATGCTGTGTGGTTCTTTGCCACACATCACAGTAATAACCACGTTGTAAAATGTAATTTAATAGGCTGCGGTAGTAGTACTGTTGCTAATTGCTATTTTAGATCTGGCACTAGGTCACTGCTGGTGTTGTAGACACAATGCTGACTTTCGAGCAGCTCGCGTGGGATCCGTTCCACAGCGGTTGAATGTAAGTGTGAATGCTTGCCCGTGTGATTAACTAGTAACTCTGATGTCCTCCAGCTTCCCCACAATTCTATACAGGATAAGCAGAATTGCTGCTGCAGGAACTGCTAAGTAATGCTTAGGGTACACAGACTTGACGTTCGATGATTGGTGAGGGCGGTTAGTGAGGGGGGTTAATGGTTAAGCGGTGGAGACACACATTCTCTGTACCCATTACAAGTGGCACAGTGCCACCTGACTGAGAGATCTGCTCTGTCTTCACAAGTGCAGTCGCTTTGATCTGGCTGACTTTTGAGCAGACATTATCAGGGACAAAAGAATGAAAAATAGGTCCAACACAACATGCACCTTGTTACTAAATTCAAACAAGGCTTCTCTTTTGTGAAATCCGGTCTCTGTAACACAAAATATATTACAGTATATCAAGTTTAACAAAATGTTGCTTAATGATTCATGAATATCTATATATGTTTACAAGCTTGGACCTATATGGTAAGGATAAGAAATGTGAGCATGTGCCTATAGTCTGTTGGACTCTAGTAAATGAACCGAAAGTCAGTACACTGTCGAGGAAAATACCAAGACAGCTATTCAACAATTATTCAATAAAATGAAAGAATGTTTTTTTGTAAATATCGAAACCCACATGTGTACAGTATAAATTGCAAAGGGATTAGCCCTTTCGTGTAAGTGTATATGAGAAACAGCTGACCACAGTTCGGGCCTTAAAGCAAGAGACTACTACATAATAATTGCGGAATTCATTGTTGACGCATGGCAACTTTTTTTAATGCATTCCAGAAATGCACAACATTACAATAAAAAAGGGGGGTGGTGTTGGATGAAAGTTTGAATATTTTTTCACTATATTTGCCTTTCGATTGCATTTTTGGAATGGGTGATAACAGTTGAGATTTGAATAAAATAAAACATGAGAACTGTGTCGCACAAACGTATCATAGCAGCTGCGTTCTTTTGCCTCCGCTAAGGTGGTATACATGATGATAGCCACATCCTGTGTTTTAGAACCCGTTGACATGTTTGTACAAACAGCGAATAGGCTGATTTTCAACTGACTACGTATAATAATAATACATTTACGTCGGTTGTCCTTTAAGGGTTGGTTGTACCATCAATGTAGTATTTCTCTGTCTCCTTTGCATGACAGAAAAGCATTGAGCCAATCTCAATGCAAGTTTTATTCTTATTACCATCCTTTGTCATTGGTCTCGTCACAGATAACTTTGTCAAACTGTCCGGGCTTAGTCGCTCCTGCAGAACAACTTGTTGAAAAGCAAATGGGATGCGTCATCAGACAATATGTGCAGGCTTGATGATCAGTCACAACACCTGCGTAAAGATAGATATCTTTACCAGCAACTCCACTTTTATGGCTCATTTATGTGGCAACAGACTTGAGATCCACAGTGATCAAGACATGCAAAAGGCTTGTCATAAATTTTGGCATTTTGATAACCGTGATTGATTGGTATTTCAGGTTTCTGAGCTGGTCTACTTCTTCTTTTGTCACTTGTGTTTAAAATGTTCATAAATGTCTTTAGTTATAGTGTGGTTTATAACAGATGCAAGACTAGTACAGACCTACGGTGTAACATTAGCCACTCTCTTTGGAATTGAATGGTGGAAGAGAATTATTGTTGAAGTAAACTTTCACTTCACTTTTTTTTTGCGAGGGCAACATTCATTTACTTCTTAATTCGCCAGCAATGTATGTTTGGCATGCACATTATTCGCATTAGTATTCAGCAGATTAATGAACATTAGCAGCAAGGACGTCACATCACATAGCCATGATCATCGCCTACTTTCATGCAGCCTTTAAAATGTGTCAATGCAAGGTTATTGGCAGTGTTATCAATGCCATTATGTCCGCCATGTGTTTTTATGACACTCTCCTCTTATCTTTGCCTTTATTGGCCATTGGAATGCATGGGCAGCAATACAAAGGGTGCATGGCTGTCCGTGTTAACTTGGTTTTCACTTTTTGTTTCCTGGTTCTGTATTCACGCTTATTTGATATTGTCAATGTAGCTATGAATGTATTTGATCAAAATGTTATTAGTATACATCTGCTATACTATCCATCATCTTATCCGCTTACCCTCACGAGGGTCGCCGGAGTGCTGGATCTTATCCGAGCTATTCCTCAGTTAGTAGGCGGGGTTTACGCTGAACGACAAACTACAAACAACCATTCATGCTGACAATCGCACCTTGGGACAATTTAGGGCATTCAATCAACCAACCATACATGTTTTTGGCATGTGGGAGGAAACCCATGGATCTGAATTTAAACTATTTTTCACACAATGAGTACCCCGCATGTTCCAAAAGAACGTGACACAACTAATTATGGAATTAAAACAATTACATTTTGTCAAAGGCATAGTCTTCCTTTATAGGACAACCGACACCTCCGGACAAGTTGTGTTCATAATTTGTAAAATCACTTCACTGAGTGTATTTTACAAAGATTCCACCGCATATAGCTATATTTTACGTTTAAGGACACGCGCTGTATATTCATGAAGTCTTGTTTTCAAGGTGATGATGATCCCCACGCGATGTCACGTTTGCAACGCCCCTGACCGAGTAAGCGACACACAATGCATTTTGCGGAACTTTGTTTGAAGGAAAACACATAAATAACGCGATGGTGAATCGTTGTGTGTTGCACCAAGACAACTATTTGATATTCGCTGACACAACTTCCCAGCAGACAAATCAGCCCATTTCCAACGGAGCTTGGGCGCCATCTTCTGCATTTTCTGGGTGCTACATTACTGTCATTGACGGCTCAAATTGATATGGGAGGACTCCTTTAATCGATTGCAAACATTGATGCTTTCCTCTTCAGAACTATTTGAATCATATTCATAACTGGATGAGTAACAAGAAAGCATCTTCTCCGAATCTGAAGCCATTGTTTTGATTCTCGAGCAAGCCAAGACGTCTTGGCGTTATGTCACAAACTGCGGGCGGGACTTTCTGAAAATCCACAATTCGCAGCTCAATTTGTTACAGTTTTAGCACACTTGAAGTCATTTTTATTGGTGTTTTGCATTTGACTAAAAATATCAGCCTGCGTGTTTTGGGTATTTTAGATGCTATCAAACGTTTTTCTGATGCCAGTTAAGAAACAAAAAAATGGTGTCGGTTGTCCTTTAACTGCAATTATAAAATTATAAAAAAATTATATAATCAAATAAATACAGCCCCTTCCAAATATATTGGAATGGCAAGGTCAAATTGTCTGTTTTTGTTGAAAACTTAAGATGTTTGGGTTTTCAATGAAACGATGATTGTGATAATGATACATGATTTGTTATTTAGTTTTTGTTGTTGTTTTGACTTCAACATGGTGTCGCGACAGTGGCTCCCTTAATAGAAGCTCCTGTATTTTTTTGTAGTTCTTTCTTTCCTTTCCTCTTCCTTTTATAACTTTGTGACTGTGAAATACAAATTTCTCCACTGCGAGACTAATAAAGGCTAATCCAATCCAATTATCCGACTAAAGTTCAGAATTACAGCTTTTATTTAATAAAATTTCCCTCTAGAATTGTGAAACAACTGGAGGACGGAGCAGATTATATTTCAAGGCACCGACTTTCTCCTCCTTGCATCAATCTACAAATGTGTACTTTCAAGACTCTGTTATGAAAGGATACTTTAAAACCATTTCTATACGAGGCCAAACTTTCTCAGTTCAAGTTATTCATTTGTCACTCTCAGCCATTGGTCACCAAACTACGGCCCGCGGGCCGTATCCGGCCCGTCAGCACATTTGGCCCGGCCCTCTGAACAATATCAGAGGTGCTATCAGATGTTTTTTCTATTTGGCCTCCAGAAAAAAAAAATCCTTTTACAAGTCAAAGGTCGGTTTTCGATCATTATCTGTTCCTATTTTAATCAATGCATGTTGTTTATAATCGTGATTGAACAATACAAACACGCCTGCTCACAACAGAACGCTAAAGGAGTCTGTCACAATGCGAAGCGACACAAGAAAGTGACGTATGAGGAAGTAGAAGGGAGTCCGGTGGTAAATTCAGGTGCGCTCTATTTGGCCCCAGGCCCATTTTCTTTTGTAAACCTTCCTGTCAAAGAGAGAACGTAATAATGGCGAAAAGGTTAGGTAGGAGAAAAATTGATTCAGAATGCAGGGTATTTAACCTGCAGTGGACAAACGATTTTTTTTTTTGTTCAATGGAAAGAAAAGGCTGTTTGTCTCATCTGTCAAGAGGCGGTGGCGGTATTTAAAGAATACAATCTTCGTCGACACTATGAATCCCGTCACAAAGACAAGTATGATAGCTTGCAAGGCCAAATACGAGCAGACAACTTTCAAAGCTAAAAAGTGGACTACTATTTCAGCAGAATACATTTGTACGCCAAGCTCAGCTGAACAAGGCATCCGTTCGGGCCAGCTTTCGGGTTGCTAAGCTAATAGCAAGCAGCGGTAAGCCTTTCACGGACGGAGAGTTTGTTAAGAAATGTATGGATGCTGTCGCGGTGGAGGTGTGTCCCGAGAAGAAAGATGCATTTAATGCCGTAAGTCTGTCGGCGAGTACAATCACCAGACACGGTGAAGAAATCGGGATGAATGTATATGCCCAGCTGCAGCGGAAGACGAAAGAATTGGACTTTTTGCACGGACGTGCAAGACACAGCGCAACTGCTCATTTTTATTTGTGGATTTAGCGTAAACTTTGAGATATGCGAGGAGCTGGCAGCCCTCCAAAGTCTCAAAGGGATTACCACGGGAGAGGATATTTTTGACCAAGTGTACTAAACCATGGAGAAGTTGGACCTTAGTTACAGAACTGTGATGTTCTGAAAGACGCATTCAAGCCCAACAGTCTCATTGACTTCTAAGCCGCCCTCCCAAATGACACATATCCAAACATCAAAAAACGCGCAATGAAAATGTCCACAATTTTTGGCAGCACGTATATCTGCGAGGAAAGCTTTTCTCGCATGAAACTGCTGAAATCTCCGATGAGATCAAGATGGACAGATGAACATTTGCATCAGTGCTTGAGACTGGCTGTAACTAGAATGGAACCTGATATTCAACTTCTCACCAGCCAGATGCAGACCCACAGTTCACACTGATGAACATACCTAGGTAAGCTCACTTTTCTGACTTGAATGAGTCATTCTGAGCATGAACAAATATCATCATCATAAAATCTACTGGGATAAAATCCATCTTTACAGCCATACTGGTAGTGAAATGTATTGTGCTGTGTAGGTGCTGTATTACTGAGTTCACTTTCTCAACCTGCTTCATTTGTGGTTTTCACAGGGAAGTTGATGAGAGAGAGCTGCAAACAGCGGTGTCTACAAGCCTACTGGAACCTACAAAAGGATTATAAGGAAGGAACACAAGAACTTTAAGAGACTGCTCATATGTGTCAGAGAGATTCTGCTGTGACAACTGAGCTGAACTTTTATCTGTTAAGATTGTGCATGGCACAACAGAAAGTTAATGTTCCATGGCTTTTTTTTCTATGAAGAACCCAGAGAGAGTTATTTAGTTATTATTTATTTCATTAATAGTGTTATTATTTGTTTCCTGACTTTTTTTCTTTAAAGAACCTGGAAAGGGTTATTTGGTTGTGTGGCTTTCTGGAAAACCATTTTTTAAGCTCCCCTACGATCGTCACACTTTTTCTGTTACAAACTGCCACCGGCCCCCCATCACAGAAGGGAAAAGTAATGTGGCCCTCACAGGAAAATGTTTGGGGACCCCTGCTCTAAGCTGTCAAAACTATCATGGCAAACATGGTAACTAATTAAACAGCAAACATCCACTAATGGAATGGCATCATACAGTAAACGTCAGAAGCGCTTGTCAAAATTAGCACCTCCCATTCGTTAAATTACAGTACAAATGTGCAGACAAAACACATTGAGGTGTACTTTTTGTTTGAATACTCATTTTCTTTGATAACTATTGAGGAGGATACAGGCAACAAAAGCACATGTGTTTAAATGAAGCTCTCTCCACCGCTGAATTGTGTGTGCCTTGTAAAAAGAGCTGGCCGAATGTCTTAGCTTTTTTCTTTTGGGTGGGTGTCAAATTGCTGGTTTGTTATGATCTTGGTAAGAATAAAAAAAAGTTCTCTCTGACACAAACCATGCTGGGTGGGTGTCAAATTGCTGGTTTATTAAGATCTTGGTAAGAAAAATAACAATAAAAAAAAAACTTTCTCTCTGAGGCCATAACCATAGTCCAAAAAAAACCCAACAAAAAACAATGTGACCCATGCCTTTTGGTTTTCTCATTATAAGATGTGACTCTGATTTAATCATAGCTCCTGCTGTAAACACTCTGGGAGAGCAATCGGGTTGTGTGTTTTACCTCAGGTGAGTGGTTATATATTCATACAAGCTTTAACTTCTGCAAAGGATTTCATTAACTTGTTAGTTGTTGAATAACAATGGACCAGTGAAGTTGCATGACATAAGCGAAGTAAGCGGTCAGTGTGGGCAAATAGAGTTTGAAGGTTTCCACCCAAGAAAGCACCTTTCGCTCAGTGAGTGAGGTGAGCCAGTGAAGCATCAGCTCTCCCAACTCCGCTCTCTCCTGTGTTGCTTTTGCTAAGTGCCAGTGTTGGGATTCGGGGCTTTTAATCCTGCTGTTAAACGTTGCGGCTTTGTCAGAGGGAGAAAAGGACCGGATTGATCTGGGAACAAAGCGTTGCTTTCCAGAATGAGGGAGCCGTTTGAACCCAGCTATGTCGAGACTTGTCCCACTGGCCACCCCCTGATCACTGCGGACATTATGAAGCCTGAGAATGGCATTGGATTACATCTCTGGGACTGCCACTCTGTATGAAGTGTTTCTGTGGAATTCTCTGTATTGTCTAACAGCATCTACTTGAGCTCAGAGGCTGAGCTGGCGGGAGGGAGGGAAGGGGTGGGGGCGTTCCATAAGAGTGAAGGTGTGTGGTATTGGTGAGACCTGGCTGGAATCTTAAAGGTTTTCTTTTACTTTCTTGAACCCATTTAAGCTTGAAAGGCTTTGAAGTCAAAAATATCTCGTCATTATCGGGCCGTACCTGCCAAACTGAGAGCGCTTGACGATTGGAGTTGGAGCAGGTTGGTGTGCCAAAGTCTCGGATGACGCTTTGGCATGTGCATATGTTCCAGTCACGTTTATGTCAACCAAATAGCAGGTGGGATTGTGGATGCAAAACTAAATGTAAAAAAATGCTTGATTGGTTACCATTTTTAATTCGTGTTCAATTTCTTCAATGTCTCCCTGCAGCGAATCACAAACCTGATCCCCCCCACCCATGACACTCAGAGCAGTCACCCAGAACTATCTTTGCACAATTCGCTATCTTCCTGAGGAAACAAAAGCTTGGGAATGCTTTCAGAGGCAGAGAGGACAAGCCTACCAAGATGACTCGTGACACTTACTCTTCCCATCTCCGTGTCACATAACAAAGGGAGCTGAAGGACACGACACAAAACCTGAATCGGCCATTCTCAATCAGTGACAGATCACTTGAGAATGTATTACACCTTGTTACCCAAACACGATCAGAAGCCGTAGGCCTTAAATTTGTTTGGGTTTGCCTCGAGATAGGTCAGCTCAGTTCAGTAAAGCTTGTGTTTGTGTGAGGGGAACACCAAGCATGAAGTCAAAAGGCACCTTTTAAGATGTTATCAGTCAGCGTGAGAAGATTACTCTTGTCTGAAGGCGTGCTCTCTTTCTTTGGATGGCTTATTCATCTGCGATGCGCGACTTTGAACATTTGTAAACACCTTAAGCAAACTAAGTGATGATATTTGATGCCACATTTGTTTCTTGACTAATTGTTCTCACCGTTCTTGCTGTCATCCACTGCGCGGACTATGTCTTTTTCAACAAGTCAGTGCAAAGTTGACTCATGTTTTGTTGCATTTTTTGGTTTGTTTTTAATTATTGTTAATGGGAACGGAAGCCTGGTGGTCCATTGTGACAGAAGAATCAATCATGTATATACCAAAAACAGCGTAACTTCAAACTTCTTGCCTTATACTCGTTCTTGAACCTACTTTAACAGCGATTTTCCACGTATGGTAATCTTTAGACATCTTTGTAGCTGATAGGCTCTTTTCTACGACAAATCAACATCATAAATATGTCCCATAGAGTGCCCCCTCTGTACAGAAGGCTAAAGAAACCCTTTATCTTCGTTTCTTATTCCTGCCCTGGTATTTGATTAGAATAAGCGATTCTTCTTTATTTGTGTTATTTAAACCTAACAAGTGGTTAGCGTGTCGACCTCACAGTGCAGAGGTTCCTGGTTCAAGTCCAGCTGCGCGTTTCTGGTGTGGAGTTTGCATGTTAACCCCAAGCCTGTGTGGGTTTTTTTCCGGGTACTATAGTTGCCTCCCACAATCCAAAAACATGCATGGCAGGCTGATTGAACACTCCAAATTGTCCCTAGGTATAAATGTGTGCTTGGTTGTTATTCTTTGTGTGCCCAATGATTGGCTGACAAACGGTACAGGGTGTCCTCCACCTACTGAGCCACCTCATCTGGCTCCTCTCGACATTGAGGAGAAGCCGCTCTAAGTCCCTCCCTTAGAACCGTGTTTCTCACCTTATCTCTAATGCAGAGCGGCGACATCCTGGGAGGAAACTCATTTCTGCGTCTTGTATCCGGGATTTTGTCGTGGGTCGTGACCATCGGTGAGGGTGGGGACAGATCGACTGGTAAATTGAGAGCTTTGCTTTCTTTCTCAGCTCATTCTTTACCATGACAGACCAATACAAAGTCTGCAAGATATAAAATGATGAACTCAGAAACGGAATAGTAATTCAGCACATAAAGTCTCTTCACCTACTTTCTCCATTTTGCTCTCTCTGTACCATCAATCAACAGGCACTTTAATTAAGTAAAGTGCTTTATATCGAATAAGACATATAAAACTACAACATTGATCCACTTTCTTCTTTGTTGTTTTGTCGTTGAGGTCGAGGGAAAATTATTGAGTCTCTGACGTCCGTATCCTACTGAGCATTGAACATTTGCGACTGTTGGAGAAGACAGCAAAATGTGCACATGCACATTAGGGTTTGTTCCAGGTCGCAAGTGCTCACCAAACCTTCACCAGATGTCACCAACAGCTGTCCTGTTTTTTTCCTGCCGCAACATGTCCAAAATTTACTTGCGACAAGAAAAGTACTGTACATGCAAATGTCGGATGAACATCTAGCGACCGTTTGGCGAAAATTTGCGACCTTGAAAGAACCCTGACAAATCATTCTCACAAAACCTCGCTTGCCTTCACAAACATTCACATATGTTCGCTGCTCAGTGGGATAGGGGCTTTCGAAAGAGATGAAAGCATGTCATTATATGTGGAGAGGGTGGGGCTAAGTGTTTCAGCACCCCAAACATGCACTGAACATGCCTCTGGATAATAATTAATGTTTCTCTAGCATCCATTTTTTTTTTTGGTCAGAATGAACAAATGATGAAACCACTGACGATCTGGCTGACTCAATGAATAAAGCTTTTGAAGCTACACTTGCACCATTTAAAGTATGAAATTGTCCAAACAGGGTGAAACTTGTCTTAGGCTATGATCGCCTGCGCTACATGCAGGTGGATGTAAACATGCATAGCTGTATAGAGATAAGAGCTTTGCTTTGAGGTTTTATCATTCACACAGAGCATAAGGTAGCTTTGCTGTGGCAAACCTTCGCATCTATGGAAGGTCTTAGATTAAAACTGAAGCCCGCACGACCATCAAAAAGATCATTCAAATGGGTACTGTGGTTTTGAAAATATCATTACGCTTTGCAGGTAAACAAACATACTGTATTCATCACGCTCAAAAATAAGTGACAGAATTGTTGGAACATTAATTGCATGAACCAAAGCAAAATAATAAAAAAATAATACTAAATAAATAAATAAACAAACAGATAAATTCACACATAAATAAATAAATAAATGAAAGGTTTTTTTTCTAATTGCCTTCCAGTTCTGAAATACTCAATTAATTCTGTTTAGAATTTCTCAAACTGTAATTTTTCTTTCATGACTTTTCCCTTCTTTTACAGCATACCTCTCAAGTCAAAATGGATCATTGCCACACAGCATAAGCATTGTTTTTTTTCTGTGTCTGAGCTGCCTTGTTTTAAAAATCCATCGGTATTCTATGAGTTGATTTGTCTTTCTTCATGTGACATTACCTCACTGAAATGCTCATTATGCCAAGTGCAATTATTTTATGTTATTGTTCTTGTCTTTATGCATATAAGTGTGTGTGTGTGGTACTGCCATGTGAATGATTTATGTACTTGTCAAGATTGGCCGAGAGGCTCTACTTCAAAAACCTCTTAACTGAAGATTGACACCGTTTCTGTCCAGACCCACATGTTTTATTTTTACAGTTTCTTGCGAAGTGGTATTTGGGCTCAAGTTACCTTTTGTGATGGGGTTGACCATGACGATACTAGTCAGAAAAGAAGACGCGTCACTGTGGAAAGCACTCACTCTCCCTCTCTTTTGCTTTCTATCACAAACACACACGCACACACACATACGCGCACACACACGTATGCATACAGCTTCTGATTGACAGACCCATCCTTTCAGAATTCGGCCTAAAGACTTGAACCATAGGTGTGTCTTTTTTGTTTTGATTCCCTCTGTATTACCGCTGGAATCTTTCCAGCTCAAGTTCAAAAAGTGAAATGCTTGCAAAACACATAACAGACATGACTTCAGGCCTGTGGTTGGGCTTTCCCCGGTGTGTTCTAATTACAAGTGCATGAGAGTCTTTTCATGGGCTGAGATGGCAACAGCTAGGTGCATTCAAGAGTTCTTCCATAATTAGCTGAGGCATCATGTTGTAAATCTCCTTCTCTGGTGAAAAGGAGTGAGGCACAGAGGAAGTGGGATTTTATCAGCTTTTTTACATCCTTCCGTAGTCCAGTAACATGTACAAAACTGAAAATTAAGGCCTGATAAACATGTTGAACATCTGTAAGACACACTTAAAGGGCACAGGTTGATGTTGGTATGCTTATGTTGAGTGATATTACTGTGATCATTCAATGCACATAACACCATTTAAAAGAAATTGTCTGTTGTATGTCAGCAATGTGTAGTTAAAGTGGTTCAACACCCACAGTGAAAGCACAAGCACGTATGTAAACTGTGGCAATAATCACCATTGTGTAATCCCTGATCAGTAGTATGAATTACAACCACCGTGCTGCTTTCAAGAGAAAAAAAATAATTGCAAGTTGTTCAATGTAGCCCCCCCCCACCCTGTTAGTCTAACCAAGGCATTCTGATTAATATTGTGGTTGAGGATTATGAGTTAAGCAGTAAAAAGAACCCGTTTTTGCTGTCAATTGAACATCACAGTTGCTTCGAGCTCAGGAGATGGCCACTCATGGCCCAGCTTCAGAAAACAGGTTAGCCGTAATTGGTTGTCACCTGAGCCCTGACCCGCTGTGATGTCATTTTCAGCAGACAGAAAGTGGCAAAATGGCTGCCCCTTTCAGCTATGGAATGGTAAAAACAGCATGATTTCACCACTTCATTTATATTTTACAGAAATAATATGATACAAATGTACAAAGGTTACACGAGTGAAGGCCCATAGAACATATTTTTATCAAGAAAATTTGGGTGTTGATTTCCTTTTTAAATCTGAGAGCTCGGAGGCAAACTGTGAAGGGAAGGGACCTGATAACCTGCATTTACCTTACAAGCAAGAGCCACAACACCCATACACCCATCCTTGCACGAATTCCCTCTCAGATTTTGAACATGCAAGCTCTACCCTGTCCATATGATTCATCGGTTCAATGTCCTGTCAAGAGACTGCATGCATGGCTGCAACCAGTCTCATGTCAAACATGATGGGCCTCCCAGATAAAGTACAGAACATCACGCCTGTCATACCTTTTTAGTCTGTTTGATGGAACTCTAAATTCAAACAGAATCTGTTTCGGGGCTTCTGAATACCATCACGAATGCTTTATCAACTACAGGCAATGTTTTAAATCCAGTTTTCACAGTCACCCAAGTGTATACAATATTCTCTCAAATACAAAGCACTCGCAGGGGCTCTGTCTGGAGCCTATCCAAGCTGTCTTTGGGTAGCAGGCAGGGTGAACCCTGAACTGGTTGCCGGCCAATCCCAGGGCACACAGAGACAAACATCCATTCACACTTACAATCACACTTTGGAACAATATAGTGTGTCTGATCAAGGGTCCACGCATTTTTTACAAATGTAGGAGGAATACTGAACTAATTTTAGAAAACCCACGTGGGCATTACTGTAAGGCGGATGGGTTTTTTCAAGTCGTTCGCAACATTCTTCTTTCCCAAAGTTTGTGTACATTGTTTTTATTTTTAATGTGTAATCTTGCAAACTGGAAATGACTATTATGAATAAACATAAGAGCATGCTTTAGCCTCATCATGGTTGTGAGTGAGCCGGGGCCTATATTATCACTGACTTCGGGCAAGAGGTGAGCTACATTATGGACTGGTCACCATCCAATCCTATCATTACTTCAGTTTTAAATGTCAAATCGACTGCTCTGAAAGGGGGCAAAAGGAATGGATGAAAAATTGTTCCTATACAAACTTTTTATGATGTTGCATGTCTTTTTCATCACTAAATCAGCTGAATCAGATCTCCCTCTTTGCAACTATCCTCTGGCCTTTTCCTAATCTAGATCGCATGTAGCAAATTGACAATATTTTGCCTTCTAAGAGCTGACATTCAATGCCTGTTGCAGGTCTTAAAAAGAGAGAGCCAGTATGCCCAGAACATGTGTGATGCTACCAGTCTTGGTCTATGTTTTGATTTTACAAAGGTGGCTGCAGCATGCCTTGTTTATTTATTTGCTTAAATGGGAATTCAATACAGTGTTGGACCTTCTTTTTCGTTCTCCTACAAAGTATACATGCTTCTGTGTTGATGGAGTATAATGGAACCCTTATTGTGAATTAAAAATGTACTTCCTTTGAGTACAATAATACTTGCACAGATACCAGTAATATGTGGAAGGACTGTGCTGCACAGCATGTGTTTGTATTGTGCAGGAGTAACGACCCCCCACTCGCCCCCTGGTTTGGTCGCAGGCACAGTGAGACATTAAACATTAACTTTGAGTAATTATTCAAAAGCTGGATATCTTGTACAGCTATTAACTAACATCTTTACAGCTTTGGGCATAGTGAAGTCAATGCCAGTGTTAATATTTACCAGGCAGCCGCACCACAAGCGAATTGCAATCGATGCAGTGTGAAACAGACCCAGATGATGATGTCACGTTCGTTGTGTATTGGTGACGTGCACGTCACAAAATAATCCATGCGATGTGATGAATGCCATGATGCACTGTTAATGTGCATCATATTCAACTTTTCTAATACTGACCAAAACATTTTTCGGATAAAGCTTTGATGGTTCCCTTTTTTTGCAGACTTCGGAATGTCAATTAAAAAAAAAAAAGGCGTGCTTAGTCTGTCGTTTTTCCTGGGGTAAATATGTTCTCATGTGATAATATCCCTTGAATCAATTGCATATATTGAAACTGTTGTGATTTGCTCATGACCAGGTTAAGCATTGTTGAACTGGTGGTGGTGTTTCCTGTCAACAGCCTGGCTTTGTTACCCACGTTCAATGATGAGTTGCAGACAGAACTACTTGAGATGAAGTTCATCTTCTACTCTAAAGTAAGTCAAGGAACTTTTCAGTCATTCCTCTTTGCTCTACACACCAACGTATGTGATGTCAGCGGAAACTTGTCCGCCAGAGCATACCAGATAAAAAAATCCACCGTTCTATTTAGTGTTGTTTCCACATTAATTGGATTGGATTGGATTTGCCTTTATTCGTCTTGCAGTGGAGAAATTTACATTTCACAGCAGCAAAGTTATGAAAGGAATGAAAGTAGAAAAACAAAATACAGGAGCTGCTGGAAAGGCAGCCAGTCTCGCGACGCTGTCGTGAAGTCAAATAATAATAATAATAATAATAATAATAATAATAATAATAATAATACATTTAATTTCCAAGTGCCTTTCAGAACACCCAAGGACACTTCACAATTAAAGGACAACCAACATCTCCGGACAAGTTGTGTCCATAATTTGTAAAATGGCTTCAAATGACTTCTACTGAGCGTATTTTACAAAGATTCCACTGCATATAGCTATATTTTACGTTTTAAGACGCGTGCTGAATATTCCGGAAGTCTTGTTTTTGAGTTGGTGACGAGTCCGTACGTGACGTCACTGAACGAACGCCCCTGACAAAAAAAAAAGAACACATTGTAGCAGTCCTTCCATCATGTCAATTCTTGTTTGGTCTGAAAACCTCGTGTTGCACCAGAAAGAGCCAGAAGAGGGCGTCCAAGCTCCATGTAAGGAATTTATCAGCCTGTGGAAACGGGCTGATTCATTCCGCACAGAAGCTCGGTGGCCATTTTCTGCCTTTTTTTGGGTGAGACATTTCCCCCCAATGTTGCCTCAAAATGGCACGGAATAAATTATTTAATCGATTGCTTTCCTCTTCAGAACTATTTGAATCATATTCATAACTGGATCTGTAACAAGAAAGCATATTCTCAGAATCTGAGGCCATTGTTTTGATTCTCCAGCAATGCAAGACGTCTTGGCGTGACTTTCTGAAAATGCCCAATTCGCAGGTGAATTTTTTGCAGATTTTGGACACTTTAAGTCATTTTTATTGTTTTTTTAAATTTGAATAAAAATATCATACCGCGTGTTTTGGGTATTTTAGATGCTATAAAACGTTTTTCTGATGTCAGTTAGGAAACAAAAAAGTGACGTCGGTTGTCCTTTAAAAGAACAAAACACAGAACAATAAAACAATAAATAAATGATAAATTATAAAATAGCTGATTTAAACGAAACCGTGAATGTAATTTTAAACAGATGGGTTTTGAGGTAGAATTTGAAAGTGAGAAGTGAGTCAATATTACGAATGTTGGGTGGAAGTGAGTTCATGCTTTCGTGTTTTTGATCAGTTTTTTCTGACTTTAAATTTCAACTGTACATTGATGATAAAGTCTCCACATACCTGTTCAAATGGCAGGATCTTGAGGAAATGTTTCCATTTAATCTTTTTGAGAGGGTAAGTAAAAATAAAGCATTTCATGTGGATGCACAAGTACGCACAATCTGTTCTAAATGATCAATGGCAAGAAATCTTGTAATTTTCATTTCATGTTTGATTTGGTGACCATCAATTATAGCTCAGCCTTTACTTAAGGAACTACAGTTTGATTTCATGTCCATTAGTCTATAAAATGAATTTATTTTGAGCTCATTTCCCTGTCTGTTGAGTATAAGAACCTTTGGTTAAAGGCAAAGTGAAAGGGCTCACTTTCTGGACCTGGATTTCATACCTCTATCTTAACAGATAGAATTTGAATTTTGGCTTGTTAGGGAGAAATGATAAAAACGTTCTATCAGGCTATCAATAGGTTTCATTAAAGAGACGGTTGATTGGGATGGACACTGGCAATTATATAATCGTTGTGTAGATAGGGATGTATTCACACTTGTGCTGTTTGGTCCACTGTAAACGGACGCTTACAGTGGTACCTGATCATTCATCTTCTATTTAGCCATGTCGCTGCCAGCAAGTTGTTGGGTCTAAGCATGCAGAGTCCACGCTTCTGCGGGTTACTGCATGCATTCGCTGACATTGTTCTAAAATTGAGAAACACAGCGTTGCGAAATGAATGAGCTGCTCTTGACACTCAAAATTATTTTGAAGCTCTCATCGCAGCACAAATACGCAGCGCAAGAATGCGGCTTTAAAACAATTGCATGTTTGTGCCCTCCATACTGTCTTTGTCATTTCTGTCCAGTGAGAGACCCAACTGTCGCATGTGGAATTGTGTTGACAGAATATCGTTCACCTGCAAAAATTTGTGTGAATATGAATTGCATTAAAAAAAAAAAAAAAAAACAAAAAAAAACATTTGCTTCCGGTCTAACCCAAAAGAAGTGGACGAAAGGATGTTCCTGCTGTCATTCACCTTCCTGAAAAAGTTAGTCATGATTTTTTTACTCTTTCACTGCCATTCCCGAATTTATTCGGAAATTGAAAATATGACATACATTGGATTTTTTTGGATTGGATTGGATTTGCTTTTATTAGTCTCGCAGTGGAGAAATTTACATTTCACAGCTGCAAAGTGATGAAAGAGAGAGCGCCATTGCCGAAATTGTTCTGTTTTTTTTCTTGCGTGGGGTGCCAATAAAGCGTTGCTCAGACCTCTGACAATGTTTTTCCCTTCCACGAGGGGGCACCATTTCCCTTTTTTGCATGTTAGCGCTCGGTTACATCTTCAGCGTTGTTAAGGCGCTATATAAACCAATACCTGTATGTATGTATTGTATTGTATTGTATTGTATTGTATTGTATTGTATTGTATTGTATTGTATTGTATTGTATTGTATTGCATTTTGGACAGCCACCCCCATTTCAAGCTCATATAACTCCAGACCCATATAACTTGGGAATTACATCTTTTCTCTGATGAAAGAAGAGAGTCTAAGGTTCCTTGCGCAGTGTTAAATGTTGATGTAGTCCTAAAACTCAATATTCTGTGGGTCCTGCAATTTCAGTGAAAATGACAAAAACATGGCACGGAATTGGACACGTGTTTGCACGTCTGGCAGTGAATGAGTTAATGACGACTGTACATTCAACACATATTGATGACAGCCATTACTTATGGACGGCGACGGTTTGTTTCAAACGTTAGAATGACTAAGTCATTCAAGGAAGGAGGCAAGACTGTCATCTTGTTTCCCTGCTGACATTGTCAGATTCTGTATCTACTGTCTGCAAACAGTGACTGATCATCACCAAAATTCATGTGCACAGCTTTACAATTACCATGCAACCAAAATATAAAAAGGATCACCACAATAGATGAGATTTTATTAACATGAAATATGCGCTCTGAAAAAGGAAAAGCCATGATCACCTGCACAAAATCAGAATATTGTGTCGACCTATTTTATATTTTTACAGGTTGAATTGGACAAGTTGGTTTAGTTTTCAGACATTTATTGGCAGAAAGCAGTCAGCTGCACATTGCTTATGCAGCCAAGGTTTGTGGGGCGAAGCTGGCTTCTGTCCGGCCAGAGAGAGATCTCCAAACCACGATCGGAGTGGAGTACAACCCGAATGGAAATTAGGCCGTAAGCCAGCATCATAGATGTGGCCGCTAAGAGTGCGTCAATGTTGTATAGGCAACTGATGCAGATGTTGCTTGGCTTGGCTAAGTTTTGGAGCTGCACTTTGAAAAATCTGACACACTTATGATCCAGGTTCTAAATTAACTCTTTTGACGACAGGAAATCATATTGGCTGTTTTTTTTAATTTTTAAAGTTACCAGCCAAACAGAATTTCCACCACACATTTTTTACCTTTGCCGTTTTCAACAACTTTAGTACCACATTCACAATATCTCTGCTCATTTCTTGCACTTGTTGCATTCTCGACTGCAGTATGAAATACCAAATTTTTACTGTCAATCGTTGTATTAAAGACCATTGTGTAGTATTATGGCACAATATTTACCGGAAACGTAGGACTTAACACCAGGGGTATAAATGACTGAGTAAAACATAGTGGAGCATAGGGTTTGCCATCATTTGAATACGAACGATTTCGTTTCCAAACAATTCTCTATTTCGGTTCTATTTGAGGTGTCTATACTAAGGCCATTTATTGTTTGCAGCTCACGGCATAGACAATAATAACACTTGACATGGCACCTGTCATTTTGCCTGCTGTGAACTACAGTACTTATCTTCTACACTGAATGGAGAAGAGAAGTTTCTTCCCCATCTTCCTTGTTCAATCGAGCCACGGGACACACCTAAATGTTGAAAAATCATTGGTGTTTGGCTTTCTTACTTTGCTGTTTTTTTTCAATGTGCAGATACTGTGAAGAAAAATAAATACAATAGAGCTTTGCAAACTCTTTACCCACGCTTATGATTTTGTTAACTGAATGTGCTAATCATAAGATGTTTATTTTAGAGTTGGCATTCAAATATATGTTTATTCTTTAAATGTGCACTTGCTATTATTATAAATAAAACAAGGAAGCATATCATGGGGCCAAAGAATACTGCATCCATGTGGAAATTGTCGTTGCATCTTTAGCTCTGTGACAAGACACCCACAAAACGCAGCCCACTCAAGTAGGATGTTGCTTGATTTCCATTGATAATCAAGTGCGCCTCATCAGTAGGCTAAGAGATATTTTATGGCCCACACCTTGTTAAAACAGCAAACCATCACAGAGAAGTAATTACTCCATTTGTTTGGCTTGTGTGTGTTACCTGTTTAGAGGGGCGCCCGGTGAGAGAAGGAACTAGTCCCGTGGGATGCTTGAGTGGAGATCAATAGGCCCAATGTTTGAGTCCCCAGCCAACCCTGAGATGTTTGGGGAAACATCACTTTTGTTTTTGTTTATTCAAGTGTCAGGTTAATCTGCTTTAGAAATGTCTGCAAGAGGCCTGACCTCTTCCCAAAAGCTACAGCTTGCCCCCCACCCCGACCCCCCAACTCTGCTGATGAGAGCTCTGCGTGTCCATACGACACGGGAAAATCCAGCAATGTATGCTTTATCTCTTGGGATGTGTTCTCTACCTCATGGTGGCTTTAACGTCCCGTTCATAACAATGGAAACTCCTTAGGATGAAAAGAAGATTATTTTTTGTGTGAACTGGTGCTCTGCCCTTTGTTGACACTTGTAGCTGTCTGCTTTATGTGGCAATTATAATTTGACGATTTGCATTTCACAATGCTCAAGTTTATGTCTTTGTAGGGAATTGCCTTTAAAGACTTCAGATCCTTCCAATTTCCAAACAACAACATGGATGATTGTACCTTTGTTAACTGTTACGCCGGTCAATGGGACTCACTTTCAGCTTTGCCGTTTCAGGGCTCACAGCTGCCCGCTTGAGTTCAAGTTTTAACCACCAATTGTGCAACAAAGTCCCATGCCATGCCATGCAAGATATTTGTCAATGCAATGAAGACAAATGATGGCTTAGAAAAGCGGTTGTGGGGGTGGGGGCATTCAAATATACACCACTCCATGTAATAAAGTCAACGGTATCAAATGGGAAAACTTTAGCTGAGGTCTCTGACCGGAAGTCACATTCTCATTTCCCCATGAGAGCCCTCGGAAGTTAGGTGAATAAAACGTTGCAGACGAAGAAGGTGGGAGGTGGGAATTTGCATGAGAAGACAGGAGACCTCTTTGAATAGTGAGTTCTGAGTTCTGAAGTCAGGGGGGAAAAGGACAGAGTTCACAGACTGACTTCAATGTAATGCCACACAATAACTAAGACCACAGGGGCGGAAGACCCAGATCGTAAATGATATAAAAGATTCTAAACATCTATTTAGCTTTATTTATTTTTTGATTAATTTAGTTGTTCACAAAACTCAACTTGATTTGTACCGACTGAATGAAATGTTTAGAAGATATTCCTTTATTTATATAAATGTAGGAAATGATGAAGAATTTTTTCCGGAGCTCCGAATGTGTTGTGCTGAACCACAACAACAAACCATTTATTGGAATCAGCCATGTTTGTTGTTTACATTTGCCTCCAATGGCTGGACCCTCCTTCCATTAATTGACCCGCTTATTCTCACAAGGATCATGGGTATGTTGGATCCTATCCCAGTTGAATTCGGGCAGAAGGTGGGTGCACCCTGAGCAGAATTTGGAAATTTGGGAGGAAACTAGGGTACCTCAAAGAAATCTTGCCTCCGCACAGGAAGAATATACAAACTCAAGAAAAGAAGGCAGGGGACAGAATCAAACCCCTTTTGTACGCACTGTGAGGCTGATATGCTAACCGACGGAAAAATCCGACCTCCTGCCTTCCTCAAATGCAGTATAAAAACTCATCGCAAAATGTACTAGGAATGCAAAAAACATAGCGACCATTATCAATGAAATTATTTTGGAAATAAGCAACCATTTTTGCAGTAAAATAACAATATGTATAATAGTGTAGGTCAGTGACTATATTTTATTCTAAGCAGATTTATCAAATACTATTAAAGAGCAAGATTAAGGAAGGTTACAGTGTGATACTTCTACTGAGCGTATTTTACAATATGACGAGTCCTCACCCGACGTCACTGAAGGAACGCCCCTGGCTGAGAAAGGACATACCTTGAATCACCTCAATGCATTTTGTGGTACTTTGTTTGGTCTGAAAACTTCGTGTTGATCCGTGTTGATGGCGAAATAAGAAGGAAAACACATAAATAACGCGATGGTGAATCCTTGTGTGTTGTGACAAACATTTTGAGCCCATTGAACCCCTGTATTATTATTACACACGGAGCTTTGTCGCCATCTTCTGCCTGTTTTGTTGGGTGCGACATTTCCCCCCCTATTGCCTCAAAATGACACGGAATAAATTCTTTAATCGATTTCAAACATGTATGCTTTCCTCTTCAGAACTATTTAAATCATATTCATAACTGGATGTGTAACAATAAAGCATATTCTCCGAATCTGAAGCCATTGTTTTGATTCTCGAGCAAGGCAAGACGTCTTGGCATGACGTCACAAACTGGGGGCGGGACTTTCTGAAAATGCCCAATTCGCAGCTCAATTTTTTGCAGATTTTGGACACTTTAAGTCATTTTTATTCGTGTTTTGCAGTTGACTAAAAATATACTGCGTGTTGTGGGTATTTTAGATGCTATTAAAAAGGTTTTTCTGATGTCAGTTAGGAAACAAAAAAGTGCTGTCGGCTGTCCTTTAAGGCATATAACACCGCAGTTGATTTGGTGTTGAAATGATTAGTCAGAGATTTGCTCGAAAATCGACATCGGCAATATTTTCTCATTCGTGAAGGCAGCATGAACACATGAAAACTGGGTTTGGGTTATCTGCAGACACAACCAATAATGGATTTCTAAACTGCGTAAATCAGAATCAGAATCAGAATCAGAATCAGAATCAGAATCATCTTTACTGCCAAGTATGTAGAACACACAAGGAATTTGTTTCCGGTAGAACACGCTGCACTAGTATCGTCGTCAAAAAAACTGCTAAGTGGCACTATACAGTTCCATTTGGCTACTGTTGAAAGAGTTCAAAGAGTTCAAAGAGTTAATGGCTTGGGGGAAGAAGCTGTTTAAATAAATGTACAGATGTGTACGTCTGAAGTGTCAAATGTGTTGTGTTGTCTAGTTTTCTTGTATTGTATTGTATTGTATTGGGGGCGGCCCGGTGGTTAGCACACCGGCTTCACAGTGCAGAGGTCGCCGGTTTGCGTCCCGTTCTGGCCTCCCTGTGTAGAGTTTGCATGTTCTCCCTGGGCCCGCGTGGGTATTCTCCGGGTCCCCCGGTGTCCTCCCACACTCCAAAAACATGCATGGCAGGCAGATTGACCACTCCAAATTGTCCCTAGGTGTGAGCGTGCGAGTGACTGTTGTACGTCTTTGTGTGCCCTGCGATTGGTTGGCAACCAATTCAGGGTGTCCCCCGCCTCGTGCCCGAAGACAGCTGAGATAGGCTCCAGCACCCCCCGCGACCCTAATGAAGAATAAGCGGTACGGAAAATGGATGGATGCATGTATTGTATTGTAAATGAAGACAACTATGCTACCAACAAACGTGGAACATTATCACCATCTACTGGATGAAAATGGTAGAATATTGAAATTTACATCGCTTTTCTCCGCGCCTCCAAAAATAAGAGCGTGCAGAGTTTCAGTTTGGGCAATAGATTCAAGAAGTTTTACTTTTGTCTCGAACATGCGTGTGCTGGTTGTCAATAACTGCACTAAATAAAAACACGATAATATCCATTATTTCTGCCCACAACACACATTCACATACACAAACCCACATTCACGCATTCACATACACAAACCCACAATCGCACACACACACGAACACACACACACACACACACACACTCATACACACGCACAAGTACACACGCGCGCGCACAAACACGCGTTCACACGCACAAACAAGCATTCGCACTTACACACACACACACGCGTATGCGCACCCTTACTCACACGCAAGCGCGCACACATGTACACACACAAATAAACGCACACGCGCGCGCGCACAAACGAAGTAACGGTGCCCACCTCTGCCACAGGAGACAAAAAATAATTAGTGCCGAGCCAGTTGGCGTCTTATCTCGGACCAGAGCGGGCAACACTTCATGCAAACATTCGCATTTGTGTGCACTCGATTATGAATACTTGCTCATCCATTGCCGTTTTTTCTTCATCTGAGCAAATCTGTGGTCCCGTAATAAGGAGTTATACCGCCCGCTTGGAGTGTCCCGATAGCAAAAAGACACGCCATCTGGCGCTAAGAACACATCTGATTGGCTGACAATCTATTGCGTTCAGACAGATTGTCGTTCAGATGGAGCTTGATGAAAAATAACAGATTGTTTTAAACTAATTCTCGCATGCAATTTTTCATTGGACCGAGACTGCTTTTTTAAACGTTGAAATTGCATTCGCTCGACTAAATTTCATTTGAGGAAGAACGTAAGGATGTAATGTCGACTGTTGATTTGAAAGCGTATTGAAGTCGCTAATGTTAGCTGGTGTTGAATCGCTTATTAAAAGAGGCTAGTTGGCTATTAATGTAGTATGTTGTAGTTAGCCACGTGCCCAACTCGGAAATGAGTTTGCGAATGATTAAATCAATATTGATGTCATGTTAATTGAAGTTAACAACTTTCACTAACAGCGTGTGTTAGCCTCGCGCTATCCGGGTTTAGCGCTGCCATTAAGCTACCCCTATCCATTTGTCTCCAAGGTGACGGGGTGCTTGTGGTTTCGTGCATCTCTTACCGCTGGGTATCAGCAAGACGTGTGCCACTCTCGATCATTCAAGATCAACCGCAGTGTTATTTGGAAGACCTTACCTTGGATGACTAAAGTGAAGGTGCTGCGTGGCCGCCGCCGGGTGGGCCGATGTTAGGAGGGCACGCAGCGGTGTAGGTCGGTCAGGAGATGCCGCAGCGGGGATGCCGCTTCTTGAACACGATGTTGTAGTTGTGGGCAAAGAAGAGTGTATCTACCTCTCCGACTTGGCACTTGGACTAGAGAATCAACTTTTCTGCCCAACCCGCAGTGGCACATATATGGATGGTGGGGTCGCAGTATGCCCACCCCCTCATCTACCACAACAAAACAGACAGGAGGGAGCCGCTGTGCAGGAGAGGGGCCCATGTTTGCCAGCTCTACCTCTCCTCTTAGCTCCTCTTTCCGGTTTGTCCCGGCTTTCTTTCTGGGTACAGTGGCAGCTGTTGTGTTCCAGCTGTCATGGGGAGGCTTGTCCCTTACCTCTTTCTTCTTGAAGCTCTTCATTTATGTTTCATTCGCCCTACTATGTTTCCTGGCTGGGAGCTTTGTTCTGCTTGTCAGGAAGAGTCCTCTCAAAGTCAGCTGCTTTGAAAGACACAGGAAACATTCAGTCCAACAGCTAGAGTTCTTCAACAAGCTCATGGTAAGTTGTTTCTAGTGTTTCAAAGACACAGGTTTCCTCCTTCCACCAACCACAACATTCGGTACATTTGCACAAAAATTTTATCTCGTATGCCACGAAAGAAAGTCAGGGGTACTGTGGAAAATTATCCAATTTTACAAACAGATATTACTGATAAATTAGAAATATGTCTGTTGCGACAGGACACATGAAATGCTCTTCCAAAGGATGACAACTGGGTAAAACATATATATATTTACTATACTTACTATATTTACTATATATATACTATATATACTTTTCTCGTCAGGGCTCGCCACAGCGAATCAGTCCACCATCTTCAGAGATTTGATTTGCATGTTTATATATATATATATATATATTGGATTGGATTGGATATGCCTTTATTAGTCTCACAGTGGAGAAATTTACATTTCACAGCAGCAAAGTGATGAAAGGAATGAATATATATATATATATATATATATATATATATATATATATATATATATATATATATATATATATATATACAGTAAAGTCTCGTTATATCGATATTCAAGGGAGTCCGAAAAAATATCGATATAACCGGGACTATCGATATATCCGACCCTGTTTGCATGTAATTTTCTCCGTGCGTGCATAGAAATAGTATCGATATAACCGGGACTATCGATATATCCGATATCGATATAACGAGACTTTACTGTATATACAGTAAAGTCTCGTTATATCGATATTACTGTATATACAGTAAAGTCTCGTTATATCGATATTACTGTATATACAGTAAAGTCTCGTTATATCGATATTACTGTATATACAGTAAAGTCTCGTTATATCGATATTACTGTATATACAGTAAAGTCTCGTTATATCGATATTACTGTATATACAGTAAAGTCTCGTTATATCGATATCGGATATATCGATAGTCCCGGTTATATCGATACTATTTCTATGAGCACTTACATACTGTATATGATGTGTATATATATTTTTATATATATATATATATATATATATATATACACACACACACACACACACACACACACACACACACACACACACACACACACACACATTTGTTGCTGTTCATACACCATGTCAGCTATTGCTTCCTGTTTGGTCATTAGTTTTCTGTTTTATTCAACGGGCACCAATTTCACACCGTGATGGTCAGTTAGAAGTCTATTATGATTTTACATATTCATACTTTTTAGACATTGTGTGTCGGGTGTGCTAATTAATTAGGTACATTCTAGATATACAATGGAGTGCCACTCTGCACTGCTGCAAATAACATATTCTATGTACCGTAACTTGGTTGGTGTACTGATTAAAACAAAGCAGTAGTATACGTAATTGCAAAAGCGTTTTAATTTTTATACACAAGTATTCAGGTCAGATATTGTCATGTGCTCAACTGAACTATAATGCATTGGTTTCGGTGAGCTCACTGTATAACTCTTCAGGCTTTTACTTCAATTGATGTGTGAAAATGGACCACGTGCATTCATCCACAAAGAACAGGCTTGTGCAATTTGGTTGAATCATTCTAAGTAAAGTGATACCGTCTCTGCTGTTTTGCATTTATAGGAAAGTAGTGTTCATTCCTCTGCTCAATGACTTATTTAGAGTCGCTTCTTTAGGGAAAAAAGTCAGCATATTTATTTTACTTTCAGTCTTGAAGATGTTGTGAATTGTATATTTTTCATTGTATGTAGCACATTTCTCCCAACGTTTATAATGCTCATTTACATTGTCACAGACTGAAGGAAATGAACTGATGTTAACTGTTTTTCCAGGCTCGATTTTCTGCCCCAGTTCAAGAATTGGGCCAGAGTCGGAGGGTGGTGGTCTCTCACAATCTGGACAAAGTCCTTAAGGAAGGTAAAATAAGAGTTGTTTATTTATTTCTTTATTTTTGATTTTCACTGTGCAGGATGAAATTAGATTTGTACATCATCAAACTTTATATCATTCAAGACACTATAGCAAACTCATACATGTAGCAAAATACAATGATCATTGTCTTTAGAAACATCTCGTCCATATATTCCCTTTGCTGTGTTTCTTGCATTTCTTAGTCTTATTCATTAAGATAAATGTTTTGTAAATAAAATCGAACAATGTATTTTTCTATTTCTCACTATTAAAGGTAACCCCCAGCATAAAATCAATGTATTTGCATATCATTAAAAAAAGAAAAAGCCAGACAAACATATTTCTATTATTTATCTCACATCTACACAACCTACCGTATTTCAATTAGTTGTGAAGCGATTAATCATGCCATTGCTTTTATTTTCACTTTTTTTTCCTCTACACCCAAATGATGGTCGTATGACTATGAACAAAACTGCTCGTCCTGACGACTAGTGGACTCCTTATGTTAGAACTTTGCTGAGCAAATGCCAAATGTGTTATGCTGGCTCTGCTAAATGTCACAGCAACCTCAGCTTCTAAAAAAACTGCTGAGTGATGGATCATTGTTCCTGCATGTCATCATAGCCAGACACAATTTTAACACGCAAAATGAGTTGTGAAACCAATAATTGGTTTGCTTCCTCATTTACACAATGGATGTGTATTTAAACCTAATGCATGTCTTTGACGAAAATACTATTGACTCAATAAGAAATACACTTTGTGAAGGCATTGTAAGTGTTTTGTTGCCCCAAATTAAGATTTTTTTGTCCCTAGCACAAGTCTGGCGCAAAGCACAGTCTAACTGCATGTGTGGATGGAGTTCGAAATAAATCTGGAATTCTGAATTTCTGTGTCCTATTCATCGTTTGATTTGAAATCCAAATGGTCTTTGGTAAACAGCGGCAACAAAAGAATTGACCTTGACATTCCAATAATTTTTGAGGTACCACATTTGCCAAACTATATGCACATTCATTTGTTAAATATGTGCATAAATATGCGGTTTGTGTCTACTCTAATGTGAATATATTTTTGAATTACTGTTTCTTATGATATTTTCTGTTCTCATCTGTGCTGACGCTTATATTTTCAACCACAAAATATATATTTGATTAAGACAATTTGGTCTATCCACAGTGTTGGACTATGCCTACAGAGACTACATCCTGTCCTGGTACATTCCTTTAAGTCGTGATGAGGGTCAGTTGTACTCCATGCTGTCAGAGGATTGGTGGCAGATGATTGGGCAGCTGAGATGCCGACTTGCCAATATAGATCTTGTTAACGTGGTGTGTTATGACACCATCCGAATTTTACATACACACTTCACTGGCCTCAAGGCTGCATCTGGAAGGTACACACTTCTACCAACACATTTATGTTAATAAAAACAAAAAAAGAAACATGTACAGAACCTGAAACTATTTTGGTAGAGGAAACAACCGGTGACAAACTCAAGACCACGGAGCCCAGTTCTGGGCTCCCATATCATTTCATGTGGCCCACAAAAGAAAATTATCTGCATTGACTTCATGCTTCTTGCTAAAATACTATATTAATAAACAGATTAACTCTTAAGAACATTGAGATATTGCAAACCTTGTTTACCAATCAAAGGTACTTATTCATCAACTTGTTGAGTGTAATATATCATAACGGCCTTTTGGAGGAAACCGTTACTGTGAGGTAACTCGTTACAAAATTAGTTTGGCCCCTCCTAAACTTTCAAGAAAGTTTGTTTTACGATGTTGTGGTGCTCCCCTATTTTTTCCCGCTTTCATTCACTTCTTCCTTTGGTTATGTTAGTGGAGAGAAATTACATTATGATCAACACTGACATTGTGCTGACACCCACATTATCACCAAAACACAAAATCAAAATATTCACTTTTCAACTTGCTTTAATATTTGCCTTCCCATTTGTGAAAATTGTTTTGAGTCAAATGTTTTTACATGAATTCTATGCAATGCTTGGTGTTAATATCAATTACATTTTAAGCACTTTATGTCATCATGACAGAACCAGTTCTGTCCATTCTTCATTGTGTGCCTTTTATGTGTGGACAGACCAGATGAAGGAGCTCGGCCATTTCCGCTCCATCCATGTTTGGTTAATCCGGAGTCAGAGCTGGCCTTCCTTCGCTGTGTTGCCAGAATACTGCTGCTATGTTTGTTGCCACAAAAGGATGCAAAGTCTCACACTCTACGCTGCTGCCTCACAGAGGTGATCACTACGAAAGGTATTTCAAGTTCTTTATCAGTCACTGCTAGACAAAGTTTTTAAAACAAAAGCTGAAATCAGATCATGTGGTTTCAAAAAGATGCACTGTGCTTTTTGATTTTATGAAGGTGTCATAGTGATTTTGAGTAGATAATAATTGAATGCATTAGTATCGGTAATACAAGATAATTCATACTGAGATCTCATGTTGCAGCACTTCTTTATGTGAACTAATGCTTTTTTCATCAAGCTTTTTCTAATGAGTTTATGTGTTAATGTGTCTGTGTGTACTACAGTTTTGAAGCCTTTGGTGGAAGTTCTTAGTGACCCTGACTCCATAAACAGGATGCTGCTATCTCAAATGGAGCAGCGGGAGCAGCAGGCTGAGCAGCAGAAGAAAGCTTATACCTATGCTGCCTCTTACGAAGACTTCATTAAACTGATATCAACTTCTACTGATATCATTTTTCTCAAACAACTCAGGCATGACTCAGAGAAAATACACAGCGCATGCACAACAGATCCTACTGTCCTTACATACACTAAGTGCTGTTGACACAAAAATGTTAGCAGTGTTAACAGCTCATCTTTTTGACGCTGTGGGCTGTTGTTACCATGGGAGCAGACTATGCGTCTGAGGCAATATGAGAGCGCAATGCAGAAAGTAATTGCGCTGTTTTGTCTCATTCATCCAAGATTTGCTAATGTCAGTCATATTACTCAGATTCAACACTTTCTCATTACATTTGGTTTCGAAAGATATCAAATGATTGCTCATGTAATATGAGTTGTTGCCGCACTGTATGAAAGACCCAAAATCATCACACTACTTACTCAACAATCTTTCCTCACTGCAGGTATCAGATAGTGGTAGAAATTATTCATGCCACCACCATCAGCAGTCTGCCACAACACAAGAAGCAGAAAGGTATTATTTGTTGTTTTTCATCAAGAGGTCCTCTCACCCCCAACTTAGGTCTGGCATTTTGTCTTACTTTTGGTTCTGTGTTGTTAAATGTTATAGCGTCAGCTTTACTAAATTTAAACAGTATTATTGAGCACCGATCAATGCAAAGTTTGATACACTGCTTAAATAACAGATGTGCTCAACTTAAATGTAATAATATTACACATTATTCATGCTAATGTGAAGATAATCATGTCAATGGTTTCTCACAATAAGTGGAAAAAGGATACATGTATTCACAATATCCCATCACTGGTCAACTATTTTGAGAACAGACCTGTGGGGTATTCATTTTGTCCTACTTGCTACCAGTTGATGATCTTAACACATACTGGTACTGAAATCTAATGGGAACAATATTTCACATTCATGTGAGCTGTGTGAGGGTTTTCTACATTTTGGATGTATTTTTGCAGATGTCAGTACTTCACCGAAGTTTGGTCAGCAATTAATTGGGTTTTGAACCTGGCATCATGTGACACTGTATCCACACTAAGTAATGTCATCCCATTCTCTTTGTCTCTGTTTCTCCCAGAGCGTAAAGGCAAAGAATCAGCAGCCATGAAGGCAGACCTGTTAAGGGCCAGGGACATGAAACGATACATAAATCAGCTGACTGTTGCCAAGAAACAATGTGAGAAACGAATCCGGTTACTTGGTGGACCAAACTATGAAAACAATGAAGATGGAGGAGCCGATGAGAGTGATGAGCCTCTCAGCCAGAGGGTACTCCTTTTAAAAAAAGTTTTCTTTTTCTTGAAATTTCTGACTACCAATAATCATTGTGGGTAATTTTACGGAATCATGATGATCTCATTGCACCAAATCCCATTTGTCTCATGTCAGTCTTTTTCCTTATGTTCAGATTCTCCTGTTTGATGACATCATGTGCAATCCAGGTTACAGGGAACATTTTGGAGATTACATGGAGAGAGTTGATAGGAGAGCTCTGATCAGTTTCTGGGAATTGGTGGAAACACTGAAAAGTGCCAACAAGGTGACACTTTGGTGACACCAAATATTTACTCTACTAACTCAACAAGGGTTTGAATACAGTACAGTTAGTGTGGGTGTGTCGTTCTGCTTATGTATTCAACAGAATGAGGTGCCCCAAATTGTTGGAGAAATCTACCAGAATTTCTTTGTAGAAAGTAGAGAAATTCCAGTGGAGAAGTTTTTGTTGAAGGAGATCCAACAGAGTTTAGTCGGAAACAGGGGAACTGATGTCTTTGTGAGACTACAGGAACAGGTCGGATTTCTACTCCGGAAACTATGAGCAATAAAGCCATGTGGTTTCCAAATGTTCTCCCGCAGTCTCAATTCTGTCCTTGCCATTTTCTAGGTGGCTGAGACAATGAGGGAGCGTTACTACCCTTCCTTCCTAGTTTCGGATCTCTACGAAAGGCTCATCAAACGAGATGAGCAGCACAGCCAGACACAATTTCGCACTGAGGAGAAGGACGACGGGGTTAGAAAACATGCACAGATTCTTACCATGAATGTATAATATGTATACATTACTCTTGGGGGTGTTCTACATGTTCCAAAATGTGTTTTGGTGTAGTGTCGGGCTCTAGATGCTGGAGAGGAGGCGTGTGATGAGGGCAGTAAAGGAATCAATGAACAGGCCAGCTATGCTGCCACTAAACTTCGCCAGCTGTATGACAAATTGGAGTATAAGAGGCAAGCACTGGGCTCTATTCAGAATGCACCCAAACCAGATAAAAGGGTAAGAAAACATTAATAAATAATGCGATTGTAACTAATTAACTTTGTGAGGATATGGATCAAATTAGTACATACATGTATGTGTAAAACCTCAAGGGCTGTTACCTAGACCAACCCACCACATCACCGTAGGAGGCTTGCAAAAGACAATTGTGTCAACAAAATTGAGATCTTTGAAATTATGATTTGACTCAAAATTCACTGTCGTTTCGCATGCTGACTAAACTGTTTCTGTGTTGCTAGATTGTGAGCAAACTAAAAGAAGAAATAGCGGCCATGGAGAAAGAGCACAGTGAACTTCAGCAACATATCACCAGGACAGACTGGTGGTGTGAAAACCTGGGAAACTGGAGGGCTACAATTACCACTGCTGAAGTAATTTCTTCTTGATTGACGAACACCTTTGCTCACGAACTTTTGGATTTACTAATGTTAAATTAAATTTTTTCTTGCCATTTCAATTTAATCTTGCCATACAAACTATTTTTTGGGATACACATGGAGCGCCACAATGAGTGATGTGTCGTTCTCCTAACAAGGAAATGGCAGCCGATTATTTTTTTTTGTCCTCTATTCCCCACCCCCAGTCTTTGGTCAAAACCGCACGTGATTAGTCAAGAACGCATCAGTGAGGTGGTGGGGTTACAGAAAAACACAGCTGCAAATAAAATTTGGACTTGTTTCAACTTTATTGCAAGTAAAAAGGCAGAGTGTAGACTGCAAGGTTAAAATATCACATCAATGAGGCTCGACAAATAACCAGCACAAGCCATCTGTACACTTGATGCAAAAAGCTACCAATCCAGCTAATCAGAACGCAATTGATGAGGAACTACGTAAAATTATCGCAGAGAAAGCACGCAAACTTCACTCAGGTATCGTCAAGCGGCAACCTGGAAGTTCGTCATCCATTGATGATTTCAAGGCTCGCCACGGATGGTTCGAGAACTTTAAGCGTTGTACATGGATTAATAGTCATAGTCATTTGTCATGGTGAGGCAGCCAGTTCTGATAACAAAGCTGACAAGGAATCATTTCTCAAAATGGCCACTCCATTCCATCAAGCCATCAACGACCATCACAAAGGTAAATAAAACGACTTTATTATACTGTATTGTTTATTTCTTTAATTACAATACCATAGCACATTTATTATACATAAAATAAGGTATATTTTGTGTAGTTTTAAGGCTTACAAAAGTAGAAAATTATGTTTTATGGGGACCTGGAAACGGATTATTCTCATTTTAATCGTTTTCTATAGGAAATTAATGTTTCGGACACACACTTATCGCCTTACACACTGTCTGGGAACCAATTAAGTACGTAAGCCAAAGTATCACTATACATAGGATTCTACTTTAACATAATTAGCCAGCTGATGCCCCACATCATTCTTTGGCCAGGAACAAACAAGAAAAAATATATCCCTGGGTAGATTAGGCCGAACAAACACTTGACTGATTGCATGACAACTATTTGTTTTTCTCTCCCCTCACAAACAGTACAAAAACATACATATTGTCTTTTATCTGATGCTATCTAATGATACAATGAATACTACAAGTTTTGTAAAAATGAATGTGTACCAAAGACATTAAAAAATAATTATTAACAAAATCAGTGTCTTTTTTTTTCCTTCAGTCGACAGAAGAAGGCGGGGAAACAATAGCTTGTTACAATGTGTGTGTCGACCTGTTGGAAGGTGAGGAGACAGTGAACAGCCGCTGGAGTGTCCAAAGAAAACTTAGTGAATTCCATATGTTGCACCGCAAACTGACAGAGGTAACGCACAACCAAAAACTCTAATTCTAGTGATCACATGGAAATATACTGCCAAGTCCTTACAAGTGGCAATAATCGCGACGTCCTATATCACTGTAACATTTAATGACATTTTATTGTGTTCCCTCAGTGTTTTCCATCTTTGAAGAAACTCCAATTACCATCTCTGAGCAAGCTTCCCTTCAAATCCATAGACCAGAAGTTCTTGGACAAGAGTAAAACTCAGCTCAATACCTTTTTACAGGTACTGTATAGTGCCACTTAGCAGTTTTTTTTTTGACAACGATACTAGTGCAGCGTGTTCTACCGGAAACAAATTCCTTGTGTGTTCTACATACTTGGCAATAAAGATGATTCTGATTCTGATTCTAAATAGGAAAAGTGTAGATAATGTACAGTCACACTTAGACCAGTATTCATAATGCCACATTGCTATTCTTTTCAGAATGAAAGTGCTTTTTTCAACAACTTTTGTTAATCACATTTAAAGGACAACTGACATTACTTTTTTGTTTCCTAACTGACATCAGAAAAACGTTTTATAGCATCTAAAATACCCAAAACACACAGTATGATATTTTTAGTCAAATGCAAAACCCCAATAAAATGACTTAAAGTGTCCAAAAACTACTTCAAATTGAACACGGAAGTGGCCAGTTTCAGAAGGTCCTGCCCCCTTGTTCGTGGTGTAACGCCAAGACGTCTTGCCTTGCTCGAGAATCAAAACAATGGCTTCAGATTCGGAAAAGATGCTTTCTTGTTACTCATCCAGTTATGAATACGATTCAAATAGTTCTGAAGAGGAAAGCATACATGTTTGCAATCGATTAAATAATTTATTCCGGTCATTTTGATGCATCTGGAGAGAAATGTCATGACAAACTCTTTAGTACTCACAGTACCCAAAAAAAAAGGCAGAAGATGGCGACAAAGCTCAGTGGAAATTGTCTCCTGGGACGTATTGTAAGCAAACATCAAATACACTTTAGAAGTCTTGGCGCAACACAAACGTTTCACCATCGTGTTATGTGTTTTCCTTCTAATTTTGCCATCAACACGAAGTTTTCAGGACCAAACAAAGTACCGCAAAATGCATTGAGGTGAAGCAAGGTATGTCCTTTTTCAGTGAGGGGCGTTCCTTCAGTGACATAGGGTGAGGACTCGTCACCAACTCAAAAACAAGACTTCCGGAATATTCAGCGCGAGTCTTAAAACGTAAAATATAGCTATATGCGGTGGAATCTTTGTAAAATACGCTCAGTCGAAGTAATTTGAAGCGATTTTACAAATTATGGACACAACTTGTCCGGAGACGTCGGTTGTTCTTTAGGTCTTGTTTAACTCTAGTTGTTTCCAGAAGGATGCACAGAAAGAAACTGCTTAATTGAGCATTTTTGGTTCATGGCAGCTCAATGGCTACAGTCACTGAACAATTCCTAAAATTTCATTTGTTTTTGTAGCGTCTGCTGACAGATGAACGACTGTGTCAGTCAGAAGCACTTTATGCATTCCTTAGTCCATCTCCAGAACACCTAAAGGTAACCAATTTGTTCTCATTCGCCTTTCAAATAAGTAATTGTTTTCATTTCTGTGAATATTGGTTCACACCAACTTTAATAGTCAGTTTCCAATCAGTTTTTTAAAAACAGATATACATGTGTAATGTGATGCAAAAACAACATTTTAGATCAAATGGTGAGTATAGTTTTGCTTTTTTGGATGTTGCTGTGCCGATGACCATTTTGTGTTTGGGAGCCTTTTACTGAGCACTTTCAGTTGCTTGTTCTGTAACCACAAGGGGACATAAGCCAGTGTCTTCTAAATACAGAGGGTTGTGTCAGGAAGGGCATCCGACGTAAAAGCTTGGCCAAAACAAACATGCAAATCTAACCTCTGAAGATGTAGGACACTGATTCCCTGTGGCGACCCCTTGAAGGGAAAAGCCGAAAGGAAACGATCGAGATGACCCTTCAGAAAATTGATTATGATACGAACCCAGGTTGAGAACCACTTCTCTAAATTGATGAAAGATATCACCTTTACTAAGAGCTGTTTGTTTTACATGCAATAATCAGTTCTTTTGGTGTTGAATGACGGAAGCAATCCGGTCCATTCGTGTTGTGCTCTTGTCTGATGTTTGAAGGTGATGTCCATTCAGAAGAAGTCTTCATTCTCTCTGGCTTCTTTCCTGGAGAAACTTCCCGGGGATTTTTTTTCTCATACCGAGGTACCAACTCATACAGGCTCCCAGGGCATGATTTGAACTGCCAGTGCCGCATGTGCTATTATTGCTGTTTATAGGAGGAAGCAGACGACGACAGCGACTTGTCAGATTATGGTGATGAGACAGACGGAAGGAGAGATGCATTGGCTGAACCTTGCTTTATGCTCATTGGAGAGATATTTGAACTCCGAGGAAGTGAGTGCAACACTTCATGCATCATATTTTACCACTTTAGTCACACTTAATTTAAATGCACATATTTCTGTTCATCCACACAGTGTTTAAATGGGTTAGGAAAACCCTTATTGCACTAGTCCAGGTGACATTTGGACGAACAATCAACAAGTGAGTACAAAGGGAAAATCAAAAGGAGATGAATAACATAATTCTGAACACGGTATTGTGCACATCCACTAGATTTTTTTTTCCTGCCCAACTGCAGACAGATACGGGACACAGTGAACTGGATCTTCTCTGAACAAATGTTGGTGTGTTACATCAATGTCTTCAAGGACACCTTCTGGCCCAACGGGATTCTGGCACTACATGTCAATGTCCGAACTGCTGTTGAACGCACAGAAACCAAGGAACGAGCTCAACAAAAACTACTTGAAAATATTCCAGGTAGCAAATACATATTGTGACATTTTTATTTCAATAAGAGATTAGAAGTGAAGTGAATTATTTAACTTTTGTGATGTTAACATTGCTCTAAGTTCAAGCCTAACTGCAAGATGCACAATAACTGGTCGCCCCCTACCTCCTTTTGACTTCCTGTACGTCAGATGCATTAGCAAATCTAGTGGGTCAACAGAATGCCCGGCATGGAGTCATCAAGGTCTTCAATGCCCTACAAGAAGCAAGTGCCAACAAACATCTTCTCTATGTAAGAAAATGAGCTTTCTGAGTAAGTTTTTTTCCTTTTTTTTGTCTGTGCAAGCGTACCATTTTTTTCCTTTTTCTTTAAAGGTCTTGATGGAAATGTTACTAAAAGAAGTGTGTTCTGAACTCAGAGAAGAAGTTGAGAACATGTGAACAAGTACATTTTTACACTCATAAAATTTTGACTTGCTTATCTTTTATGCCCTCCCCACATATGCCATATAAACAGACACACACACTCACAATAACTGTTTCTTTTCTTGCAGAATATGCTACCAGGATTGAAATGAAGGGGATACCCAGATTTGGAAAAACAGGGTTTGGATTTTTTTTCAGTGGCAACTTTCAATCATTGCAACTTCTGTTAATTTTGTCATCTATCATAAGTGGCAACTTCAGAAGGTCCCTACGGTTCCCTGGGAAGATGTCGTGATTCATTGGAAACATCAATGATCTTAATATTAGAGGCCACTCCTTGTACTTTTAAATATCTTTGCACATGTTGTAGTATCTCCATAGCACGTGATGAGCCTTGAAGATAATCTGAGTGTGATGGAGACATGATCAAAAGTGTTTTTTTTTTGTCACGGGTGACAGACTAAACAGACATCCAAATATTTTTTTTTATTGATTTCCTAAAATATGTCAACTGGAGTGAACCATTCTGTGCTATGGTGATCTTTGTAAAATTAACTAATCATTATCTCCAAAGATGGACTGACAAAGCAGGGTGTGGCCCTTATGCTGATTTGAGTTGTAAAACATGGCCTGTAAAATGTGAAAATGTGGGCCTGGCTAGCAACTGAAAGGCACTAATTCTGGTTAAAAAAAATTGCAACTAAATACACAGATTTATGATTCAGATGTGACTAACTACATGTACATGGGTCACATTTATTCCAGAAGCCTGGAACGTTGTTCTTGCGTGAATTGAAACTGTGACACCCCCTCCTCCTTGACCATCAGCAACAAAAACCAGATCTGTAGATGCGTGTTACAACCAAGATTGTTTCTCAATCTAAAGCTAAGAAGGTAGCAACAATTTGCGAAAGTAATACACTTGGCTGTTGAGTCATGTTCAAATTGATTTGATGAAGACATTGATTAAATGCAGCAAAACAAATGAAGTTCAGGTTGCTTGTTGCCTTTACAAATATGTTGAATGCAACCAACCTCTCAGCATTCCTGCTACACAAAATCTGAGCAACACTTGTTCTGTGATTGTTGTTAAGGCTTATAATTGTGTAATATAATGCCATGTGAAGTCATTGTGATTGTTTTATTTATAATTGATAGATTTTATTTTACCAGAATTGTTTAGAAAGCATTTATATAAGCAATAAATAAATGGGGAAAAACATTCACCGGGGTATTTTGTTCTCAAGAATGGGGTGTAAAAATACAAGCTCTGTTGTGGCAGGCACTAGGACCAGGCATCTCACCCGGCAGGTGCACGGGAGGGGGTGGGTTTCTGTTACATATACAGTAAAGTCTCGTTATATCGATATACCGGACTATCGATATATCCGATCCTGCGGCATGTAAATTTTCTCCTTGCGTATAGATAGAAATAGTATCGTAATAGCAGTACTATCGATATAACCGATATCGATATAATGAGACTTTACTGTATTTCACTGCATTTTCTGTTTGAGTTAGATCCACTTGTTAGCCGTTGGAATACACGTCTCCACATTCAGTCGTGTGTGCTCTTTCCTCAACGGCTACACTGGTGACCCCGACGTTGGAGATGTTCATGGCAACAGACGAAGATGTGTCTTCTACGGCCATGTCGCCACGACCGGCGCCCCAACTCGCACCTGTCGCCTATGCCGCGAAGTTGCCCGAGTTCTAGCACAGCGACTCGGCTTCGTGGTTCCAGCATGTGGAAGCGCTTTTCTACCTACGAGGCATCACGACAGATGAGCCAAAATATTACATGGTCCTGGCATCCCTCGACCAACCGACAACACATCGCATGATGCAGCTGCGCGGGCCTCCACGATGCGGGAAGTACGACGCGCTCAGGCGGTTCACGCTATCGGCCTCAGAAAGAGCAGACAGACTTCTTTCCCTACCCGGACTCAGCGACGGAACAGCAGTGGATCTCATGGACAAAATGCCGTCTCTGTTAAATTCGGATGATGGCGGATTCATTTCCCCCCACATATTTCTTCGCCAGCTACCGGCCGCAGTGCGCGCCGTGCTAGCTAACTCGACGTGGTTAATTTTTACAACCGGTTCCTCCCTCGCGCAGCCGACCTCCTACAACCCCTCTACGGCGCCTTGAGAAAAAAGATGGCTAATGACCCCGTCGAGTGGCCCCCGCAACGAGCACAGTCCTTTCAACGAGCCAAGGAAGCTCTCGCGGATGCAACTCTTCTGGTCCACCCGATCTCAACCGCACAGGTGGCCTTGACTACCGATGCGTCTGATATTGCCGTAGGGCCTGTGGTCGAGCAGCTTGTGGAAAACGAATGGCAGCCCCTTGCATTTTTCAGTCGGAAGCTGCAAGATGACCAACGCAAGTATAGTGTTTTCGACAGAGAGTTGTTAGCACTCTATCTTGCAACGTGCCATTTTTGTTTCCTCCTCGAGGGTCACCGGTTCACCGCATATGTGGATCACAAACCACTCACATTCGCCATGTCGAAGGTTACTGAACTGTGGTCGGCCTGACAGCAACGACATTTAGCAGCCATTTCAGAATTTACGAAAGACATTCGGCACGTGGCCGGCAAGTGTAACCCTGTGGCCGATTGCTTGTCACGCGCGATCGAGTGTCCAGTCCAGCTCGGGGTGGATTTTTCAGAGATGGCCACCGCCCAATCGGAGTATCCGGACATCCATGAACTCAAGGCAGCGGGCCGTGCCTGCTGCCTTGAGTAAAGCTTGAGGAGGTGGCACTGTGTGAAGGGGGTCCCGCTCTCCTCTGCGATGTGTCTATGGGTTGCACTCGTCCCGTGTTTCCGCAGGAGTGGCGTCAGCGAATTTTTTATTCTATTCATTCCCTCTCACACCCTGGCGTCCGGGCTACAGTCAAACTACTTGGGGCCAAGTTTGTCTGGCCTGGGTTACGAAAGAACGTCAGGAAGTGGGCAGCTGCATACGTGGCATGTCAGCGCGCCAAAGTCCACAGGCACACCCGGGCAAATCTGGAAACTTTTCCGATTCCGGCCAGGAGATTTGACCATGTGGATGTGGTCGGGCCCTCCCTCCTTCGCAGGGTTGCGCACATCTCCTCACTATGGTCGATCGGACCACTAGGTGGCCGGAAGCAGTCCCCCTGTCGCGCGTTTCGGCACGCCATCCGATATCACTTCGGACAGAGGCCCTCAGTTTGTGTCCGAGGTCTGGTCAGCCATGGTGCAGTCCTTGGGTGTGCAGGTACACCGCACTGTGGCCTACCACCCGCCGGCTAGTAGGATGTGTGAATGTTTCCACCGGTCACTTAAGACCGCGCTATGGGCCGCACTATCGGACGGTAACTGGGTTGACCGGCTTTGTGGGTCCTACTCGGGTTATGTTCGGCCCCAAAAGAAGACCTTAATACCGCTGCGGCAGAGTTACTGTTCGGTCAGCCACTCCGTGTTCCTGGTGAATTTCTGCCTGAAGCTTTGGGTACACCTTCTTTCCCCCTTTTGCGAGGATAGCCCCTGACTCCAGCACCATTTCACCACTGCGTCCCCAAAATAATCGTTCTGTCTGCTCTTAGGTCAGCCCGGTTTGTCTTTGTGTGTCACGATGCCCACCGCTCTCCCGTCCGGCCGCCGTACGATGGCCCGTTTAGAGTGCTCGAACACAGTGAAAAGAGTTTTGTGCTCGATATGGGTGTGCGAAGGGAGGGCATTTCAATAGACAGACTCAAAACGGCTCATTTCGCTGCAGGCGAGGACGTTTCACCAGCCCAGGTCCCACGTCCCGGATCACCTGCCCGAATGAGTTCAAGTTCACCACCGAATGACGGACTGCGGAGTCGTCGTGGCAGGCTGGTCAAGCCCCCTGCAAAATGTTCACCTTGACCTTCCTTCTGGGTGTTCTGGGGGATGGCTGTTGGTGGGCACTAGGACCAAGCATCTCACCCAGCTAGTGCACGGGAGGGGGCGGGTGCATGTTACATATTTCACTGCATTTTCTGTTTGAGTTAGATCAGGGGTCTCAAACTGAATTGAGACGGGTGGCCGCTGGAGGCAGAGTCTGGGGGAGGCTGGGCCGCATCAGGATTTCCACAAGAAAATCACAGATAAAACATTCCAATGTTGTCAAAATCTTGATTTTTAACACACACAAAAAATGAATTAAATGAATAAAAAATACATTAACCAGCAATAAATAAATAAATAAATAAATAAATAAAATGATTATAATATCATAAGGCAGATACAGACGACTGAAAAAAAACACATGCAGATAAACTAATTATTTTAATAAAGTTTCAAATGTCTGTATTCATAGTTCTTTAACCTTTAGCTTTCTTCACATCAAGAAAATATTGAACATGAACTGTCCTAAACATGGCTTCTCTTGCCTACTTGTTCAGCTCCACACACAAGTTTCATTCATATCAATCAGGCGGGCCGCACTAACATTAATCTTTCAGATGAAGGCGGGCCGTAAAATATTCTTTCAGGGACCGCAGTTGGACCGCGAGTTTGAGACCCCTGAGTTAGATCCACCTGTTAGCCGTTCGAATAAACACGTCTCCACATTCAGTCGTGTGTGGTCTTTCCTCAACGGCTACAATGTCTCTTTTACTCTCCGCACAAAACGGATTATTTAAAAAAAAGGACCAAGCGCCGGCCCTTCCCTTGGATCCAAGAAATGTCATACTACCACCACTCCCTTCAATATATAGGTCCTTGGTGATATTAGAAAACCGCTCGAAACAGTGCGGAAGAAAGGAAGAGTGGAAGAGTATTGTTTTGGTTTGTGGTGGTGATCGCCCCATGAGTCTTTGCCACCGTGCAACAATACAAGAAAAAACGTATAGGAGGTGCAGCATCGTGCTTTCAAAAATAAAAGCGTGCGTGACATTGAGGCGGTTACCTCCTGTGACTTCTGGTCAAGTGGCGTCAATCAAACCTCGTGATTTTGACTCCAATTTCCCGCACGGCAGGGCAAGAATGACGCGGGGACGACAGGGACTTTTAACACGTACATCATCCAATAATTTATGGCTCATTACGTTCCGCATTTTAAACTTGAAAATTAGCTGCTCCAACCCCCAAATAAACTACCACAGACATTTTATTCTGGTAAATCACACCGGATTCTGCATTGACGTTGGCGTTAATTTAAGACGAACAAGGCGCCACAGAACAGTTGCTAGGTACAAGCATTCAGGTAAGTAACGTTGCATATTACAAACTAAGGGTGAAGTTTGCAGAGCAGCGTGAGACGTAGGCATCCAAACATTTGATTTCTCACGAGGTATTATTTATTTATAGCTATGCTGTTTTAATTATTAGTTTTAGTTGTCATATTCATTCAAAGGGGCTAGCTAAACCTTAGATTAGATTAGTTTACACTAAATGGCAGTAAACCTAATTGATCGTTGCTGCCTTCAATATCGTAGCCGCACTCACGACTGACGTGTGTCGCTCAATAGCTTAGTTTTACTAACGTGTGTCGCTCAATAGTTTAGTCTTACTCTGTGCTTATGTGGTTGCCTGACAACGGAAATTAAAGAGCCAGCAGCCGCATTTGTGAATTTGTGTGGGAATGGATGGACAGAACCTACTTCTTTTCCTTTCGGCTTTCCCCCCAGGGATCGCCACAGCGAATCAGTGTCCTCCGTCTAACCCGGTTTTGCACATCCTCATCTCTCACACCAGCTACCTTCATGTCCTCTTTGACAACAACAGTAAACCTCCTCTTAGGTCAGAACCTACTGTAATAATTCATTTGAATTAATTTGAACCACTTGTCAAGCAATGTAGGAATCGGCATGTTTGGAAAAAGCCACCACTTAAAAAAAAAATTTGCATTTAGAAGATTATCTTTTGCAGCTCACACAGAGACGGCAAATGCATGCTTCTGCCTTTTGTACACTGATTATTTGATATAATGATATGAGCAAATGGTATTTGCTTATTCGACTAGCGATGCCTGGCTATAGACCAAACGGAGCATGCCCTTCAGCGAGTCATTCATATGAGAGTCGACGAGAGGCTCACCTGTCAATTGCCTTCTCCCTCCTACAAAGACGGCAGTGCTAATAAAGAACCTCAACTCAATCCAAAAGTTGTATCATTTACCGAACCCCCTTTCACAAAGCAACACATTTGGCACTTGGGGAAAGGGGGCAAATCCGAGATAAACAAGTTGTCAATAAAACATTACACGATCAACTGATGACATACAGCAGGGGTGTGAACGTCATTTTTTGCCGCGGGCCACATTGTAGTTATGGTTTCCTCTCGAGGGCCGTTATGAATTTGGGGAACCCATTAGAATGTTTAAATCCCTTCAAATATTACATATAGAGCACACAGCAAATCAATGAATAACTCGTTTTCAAATCTGAAGTCAAGTATAATGACTTTTATTGTGGTTGACATCCAAAAATATAAAATTTTGGCTCAGATTTTAGCAATCATCATGGAATTTAACAAGTTTGATTTGCTTTCGCGGGCCGAAAAAAATGATGTGGCGGGTCGGATTTGGCCCGCGGGCCTTGACTTTGACACCTGTGACATACAGTATGTTGATTGGATGACTGTAGTCCTGTGCGGTCTGGTTTATCTCATTGCCTTCGAGACTGTGTTTCACTGCATTGGAAGCTAGGATCCTGGTTTATGAATTAAATGTGCTCATATCGTTGGATTGGAAGATATGTACTAATGTTTCGCCAACCTCATTCACCAAGCACCACTCTCTGGGGATTTCTTGTGTAAGGTTATGATAAAGTTATTGTGCATTGAAAAAATATCAACTCGTTTTTAATCATTTCCACAAATATGTCTATTCATTTGCTGTTATAATAAATTTGTGAAATTATAAAGGGTCTTTCTCAACATGTATGCCATTATAGTGTTGGGGGGGAGGCGGGTTCAGGTGGTATGTTAATCCTGTACCCTTTGACAGATTGAGATGGAAGATGAGCTTGAGGTATTCATCAAGGAGCGAAAGGCAAGAGTGGCCCAAGATAGAGCTAGTTTGGAGCACGATCCTCCTTACATGGAAATCCAGGTGAGTTCGCATATTCTTCAAAACCAGGCTACACTTTAAAACTTTGACGATAACGCTATCACACATTCGGATCAAATGTTTTTAGTCCACAAACATTCCAGTATTTTAAGTGATGGAAAGGCAGAACACACTACTCTTCTGTATTCCGTTTATTTTTATACTTTTAACGTGTCCCACCTTTGTCAGGAATTAAGCATATTTTTATCTGACAGGCAAAACCTCATGGAAGCTATGGGTACCGGCTGAAGGAGAACATTCCGCCCAAGTTAACTTCACGGGAGAATGGTACATGATTGTGTTGGCTGGGCGCTGCATCTTTATTGTATCCAAATGGAAATATGGGCATTCAAACTATTCACACCCAAATGAGGATTAGATCAGTCACTTGAGCTCGCCATACTTGTGTTCCACAAAAGGCTAACACGCAAGTCATTCACTTACGTGTTCACCAACAAAGTATATACGCATTATGGATGGTACACTTATTTTGTGTTAATTGACCATATTTACCTGTGGATAAAATTGCAAAGCTTGTGAGTGAACCTCACCTTTCAATATCATAATCGTATTGTTATCTGACAGATATCCGACAAAATTATCATGATAGTAAATTTTGGCCTTGTCGCACAGCCCTAATGACTACGCACTGATCCATATTATTAATTTCCAGCTTTCTACTATGTATTTGTTGTAAATTTAAATGATCTACATTTGCTTTTGGTTCATTTGATGTGTTTCTATCAGAAGAAAGCATCAATGTGGGTCTTCCCCTCGGTGTGGAGTATGAAAAGAAGAAAAAAATGCTTCAGCATGAGCTCTCTATGGACTATAGACGCTACATTGCACAGGTAACAGATTTGCAATGCTTTCATAAAGGTTATGATCTGTTCCAGTGACAATTCCGGAGTACATAAATAATGACAGTCTTTCAACTTCCTGCCAAGTGAATATTCCTCTATGGCTTTGATAGAGAATAGACAGAATAGAAGTTATCGTATTAAAAAGTTTCATGCTTGGTTGGCCGAGCACAAGGCCCACAATGGAAGCACAGAAAATCTGGGTTCAATCTGAGGTGAACAGACAGGTCCTGTTAAACTGTCATCCTCATGTAGGAGATCTGGCCTTGGGAAGAATTTAGGACTTGGTAACTCCTTCACGGCAACAGTGCATTAGCCAGGTTACAAATCTATCAGTTCATGGAAAGACAAACATTTAAATGTCTGCTCTGTTGGTTTATGGGTGTTGTTGCTTGTAACACTGGATGTCCAGGGGCGTGATATTCAAATAAAGAAGACTTTACTGTTTTACTAATGTATCACTGAAATTTGCATATCCTCTCAATGAATAGGTTGGCAGAGGGCTGCTGAGATTGGGCGTTGGTCATGAATAACTGCGTCCCTGGCCGGCAGTAAAAGACAATCTTCCTGTGTTTGAGCCTTTGTTCACAGTGTCCGAACAAAAATCTCTGACAGGCTTGCACCATTTGGAAATCTGAATTGATAAACAGGGCTCGATTCCAAGTTTTACAGTGTTAGCACTGAGGCCATCAACTTTTTCAGTTCGTCTCTCAATAGGATAGCAACTTTTTTTGGGAGGAGTATTACATGACCATGCTTGCTGATCTATAGTTATCTTATTTAGGACACTGTATTTTCGCACCATGTAAGGATGGACAGAACCCGTTTGCAAAATATTTCACTGTAATGAGAACTGTTTGTAACAGGCAGCAGCTGACAGAACAAGTGAATTGTTTTATGTGACTTTCAAAGAAGGAAACAATACAATGCAATTAAACTGAAAACATCAGTCAAAAGCAGTGAAATAATAAATTGAAATTAAGCAACTTGGAATTACTTTTACTTGTTGTACCGCGATTTCCACAAAGTATAGGATACCAATATTATGCTTTCGAAAACATTAAAAAATACATTTTGAACAAATTTTAACACTTAACAAATAAACATAGAAAATGTTATCGATCTAACTGTATGTTATATCCTTCTTTCTCTAGAAAAATGGTGCCTTCAGACAGCGCCCCCTTTCACGGAGGGATGTCGGCACTCTGACAGAAGCCCATGAGGAGTTTCACAGAGCTCTTTCCTCTCCTGAGAGTCCCAGACTCCGGGTCAGACAAGAAATGCTTGTGGACCAGGAGTCACAGGAGGAACAGTACACAAAGGAGAAACTATCACAGATCACAAGTAGCAGGCGAATGAGGTTAGACTGCAGTTCCATGAAGACAGATTTTAAAAAGGATGATGGGGGGGGGGGGGGTAGTTGTAACACAACTTTTCCATTGTTTATTTTTCTGTATGACAAATTACGATTTGGCCTTTTCCCAGGGAGGAGAGCGAGAGTCCTTCAGGTTTTATCGGCAAAGGAAGACAATTAAGAGCACTGAACAGATCTGATGAGGCAGAATTTTCTACTGGCCTCTTAATTGGTAAAATGAACTTACATGCAACAGTTAACTCATTCTCTGCCATTCTTGAATTTATTCGGGAATTAAATAGCATGACGTAGAGCACCATTCCCAAATTTGTTCATGTTTTGGTTTTTCTTGTGGGAGGTGCCGATAAAGTGCTGGTCAGACCTCTGGCAATGTTTTTCCCTCCCACAAGGGGGCAGCATTTGCTTTTTGTCCATATTTGCGCTTTGTTCCAACTTCAGCTTTTGTGAAGGCGCTATCAGTAGCTTCGCCCATGGACCCGGCAAACGGGAAACTATTCATATTAATGGTGAGTATGTGTTTTTGGGAATGTGGGAGGAAACCGGAGTACCCGCAGAAAAGCGGGTAGGTAAGTCCAAGCATTACTTCCGGTTTGAGTGAACGCTGGCGCGTGTGGCTGCCGCTGCTCACCCGCAGAAAAAATATCCTGTGACTGTAAAGTGTACTTGAGAGTTTTGAGAGGCGCTTATAAATGAAATGTATTATTATTATTAAATATGAATCAATATGTATGTAATTTATTTTATTTTGTACAGCCGCCCCCATTTCAAGCTCAGGTAACTCCAGACCCATATAATTTAGGAATTCACTCTTTTTTTCTGATGAAAAAGAGAGTCTCAGGTTTCTTACTCTAAATTGAATGTTTATGTAGTCCTAAAACTAAATATTCAGTGGGTCCTAGAATTCAAATGACAAAAACCCTAGCACTGGAGTAGACACATTTTGCACATCGTTTGGCAGTGAATGAGTTAAGTTGAATCACTGCCAACAAGCTGCCCCGTGACCTTCACAGTCATTCTGAATAAAATACTCGGACAACCCCTTTTTTTCAGGAGAAATTGATACAGATGAAATCCTACAAAGGAGAAAAGAGCGTTACAGAGTAGAGCTGCAGGAACAAATTGCTGAACAACACAGAAACAAAAAAAGGCAAGTTTGTTCACCACAGAGACTTGGACTAACTTTTTGTACTGGTTGTACCTATCAATTTTTGTATACTGTAATGCAAAATACTGTCCGATCCCGACACTCACATTGATGTAAAGTCCAATATGATTTACGTCCTAGTTTGGCCTATAAGATGTCACGAAATGGGCAAAAATGTTGAAAACTGTTTTCGACATTAAAGAAAAAGGTGTGTGCCTTGTGAAATGTGAGGATTATAGCAATCAGAATATTTAGTGATACAGTCTTTGGGCAAAATTTAAGTTAAACAATGGATCGAAACAATGAGTCCATTATCAAACTAATGTTTAATTTGATAAACATTTGGTTTCCAATTCATTGTTACATCTCCAAATGTGTTATGTTAAAGCATGTACTAATGTGGTATTATTTGAACAGGGAGAAAGATTTGGAGCTAAAAGTTGCAGCAACAGGAGCAAACGATCCAGAGAAAAAGGTCAGCATACATGTGACATAGGACTTTACGATATATGGTTTGAACAAGGTCATTGGAATGTGCTTGTGTGCAGTCGTGAGATCACCGGTCCTGCCATGCAGGAGGCATTCAACTTTGTGTTCTCATCTAAATTCAAGGGATTTATTTGCACTGTAAGGTAAATTTCTCCACTGCGAGACTAATAAAAGCAAATCCATTCCAATTCTAGATGTAAACCTCCCTGAGTGGCCATATTTACTTCTATTCATGCATAAGACCATGTGACATGTTTTGTGTACATGTGTGTCACTTCACAGATGAGTTCCATTCTCATTTGAAGTCATACTTGTTTTTGTTGCACGAACGACAATAAATAAGTCTGATTGGGCATCATATCCTGCAGCGTGAGCATAGCATGCTAGTGGGCAATGTACATGACATGCACACTTAGCTCCTCAACGCCATGTCACAAAGCTTTTGAATGACACTGAACTGCTAGGTTATCATCTCCGTGTCACAAAGCTTTAATAGCAACCCTCTGTCAAAGTGATTCACAGAGAACTTAAATGAGACGTGTCAGGGAAACCGAGACTTTGAAAAGAGGGGCTTGAGGACACAAAGAAGTAAAAGACAATGCCCATGACACACCAAAGCTACAGAAAGAAGACAGCTGCAGTCCTCAATCTTAGCTATGCAACCTTGGCAGTCAAAATGAGGTGATTTCCTTTTGTGAACGTAAAAAGACACTACACTATATGCTTCACTGTCCTGTGTTGTTTTGCTCTTGTAATCAACGTTCATAACATTTGTACTTAGTTTCCATAATTTTTGATGATTGAGCAGTGTCAGATGGTATGAAGCTGCTGGAAATTTGAGGGTTCACTAAAATCCTCATAGCACCTGTACTTTATAGAGTTGTTGGCCTCAGCAGTGTTTAGGCTTGTCCAAGCATTTTCACATGATCAAATAGAAGACAGCAACCAACCCTACCCTTACAAACAAAAGAAAACTTGCTTTTGATAACGATGAAGTGTTTGATTACATTTACCATAAACCACTTTGAAAACTGTCAGTCAATTAGCATCTGTCTCCAGCTTTTACTGGTCTAAGGTGGACACTTGGTGATTGTCTCATTTATAGCAAACCTGTGTTTCTGCATCTGCACCTTAGCCCAACCGAATCAGGCAGTTCGGACTGAACAAGAGAAAAGAGTCTCAGTTGTTGGGGCACTCCATGTCGGGAAAGAGCGAATCATCCGGTTTACCTATTCGTGACAACAGTGGCGTTGAAGACAGACTCGTGCCTGCACAGAATCATCCCCATGTAGCCTTTCAGTCTCCGTTGTTTGAGTGCAATGGAGGTGGGCTGTCTCCCGAAATACAGCCTTTTGGCCTCTCCTTCCCCAGATTGATGGACACTTCCAGGTATGCATTATTTCCTGTCATTTTTTTATGCCTTGTTGTTGGAAACATTTTAACCAACACAGATCCTCATCCTTATTTAATTGTGATTGCAGAGGGGTGACTCCTCCCCTCCACCTTTTTTTTAAACATTTGTCATCGTACTGGCCCATTGTTGTTTATCAAATGACCTACAATCCTTACACCGTGACGAAATGATCAAGTGAACTTTGTGTCATTCTTCAGAATTTCTGTTCTCCCTCCTCATCCTACTCACATCGTCAGCCCCTATCCAGAGCCCCATTACAATTACAACCACAGAAACTTGCTTGACCCAAACCTTGCCTATTGTGAGTACAGTATACTACAATACTCTTGTATTGAATACAACAGAACTTCTCTAATCTTAAGACACAGTCAGCAATCACCATTTCAATGAATTTCCTCATACAGTTGGTCATTTGCCCTACCCTTCTACGGGACTCCCACTGTCGTACTATAACTTTCAACCGGGAGGAGCTGTGCGCAATCAACTGAGTGACACAAGCCTCCAAAGTGGAAGCAGTTTAACAGAGGCCTCACCACAGTAAATATACTTGCATTTCTTTTAATTCTATTTTGTGTGAGGTACCAATCAATGTGCATCATGTTAATTTCTTTTGGTGATATGTCATTAGGCCTGATTTTACCACATTTTAGCTTGTTCAGTGCCTCTTTTGGAAATAAACAATATGGGATGGGCTTCCCTGTCCAAACATTGATCCATTTAATCTGGCAGAAAACACAGTAAAACTAAAATGTTCCAAGTGTTGAGTCTGCGATAACACCAATTTTACACAAATTGTTTCGAGTGTTCTCAAAGTGTTTCAAAAAAGAATGTACATGGCCAGATGGTTAAATTGTTCCAACTTTAGTTGAAAATGATTAATCTCTTTTCCAGAAATGAATTCAATTAACTTTATATAACTTTATAATAATAATGATAATAATAACACATTTAATTTCTAAGTGCCTTTCAAAACTCTCAAGGACACTTTACAGTCACGGGAGAACTCTTTACTCCCATCCCTTTCTTTCAAAAGTATTTGTTTTCAAATTGCCAGTGCAGAAAATTCACAAATATGCATTATGATTCGGTCCATAACATCAGATAAAATGTCATCATTGTTTTCAAAGTAAAGGCAAATGTTTCATTTTATTGAACACCGAGATAACTACGTAGTTAGTTTTCATGCAGGACTACATAATGCAGTTATTTCCACTTGAGATGAAATTCTCAGCATTTGGACAATTTTAAATTAGAAACGTAACAAAACTTCGTTAGTCATCAAAATCGAGGGGATAGCTGTAACTCTCATATCAAGTAGTGTATTTTAGATTATTATTTAGTATTTTAAATGTTTGATTTAAAAAAATGGTTTAAAATATATTTAAAAAAATATTTTTAGAAATATTGATGAAAGCATTTATTTAAAAAATATATTTTTATTTTCCTTTGCAGCATTTCTCTCTTGTATTTTGTCTTTCTATTTCTTTCTTTCCTTTCCTTTTCCTTTCATACCTTTGCTGCTGTGTTACTCCCGGGTAACGTGAACGCTGGCGCGAATGGCTGCCGCTGCTCACCCGCACAAAAAAAATCCTGCTACTGTAAAGGCACCTAGAGAATTTTGAAAGGTGCTTAGGAATTAAATTTATTTATTTATTTAATGCTTGTTCTGTTGCCACAAGGGGACATAAGTCTTCTTGTGCCGGTCCCAAACCCGGATAAATACAGAGGGTTGTGTCAGGAAGGGCATCCGACGTAAAAGCTTGGCCAAAACAAACATGCGACTCAAACCTCTGAAGATGGTGGACACTGATTCGCTGTGGCGACCCCTTGAAGGGAAAACCTGAAAGGAAAAGAAGAAGAATGTTATTTTAGTAAAGTGGCAAAATAATGTTTTTTTTGTCCCCCTCCCTCTTCCTGGCAGACCTGATACTGAGATGGTTTCAACAGCCCCCTGTCCTGGGCTAGTCCCCCCAGAGAGACCCAAATTAAACAAGGAAATGACTTTGAACTATGGAGAAGCCTTGAAAAAGCAGGTAAGACACGCAGGAGAAATCATTAGTTTTGTTAAAAACTGTCTGCATAAAAAAACATCTGATTCTTTTCATAATATTGTCATAATGCCCTTATGTAGTTGTGAGTATTGCTGCTGTGACAATTTCATTTCCCCAATGGATGGATGCATCCCTACACCAGAGACATTTTTTGGATCTGATTATCAATACGTGTACAATATAATTCAAGGATGTAACCATTTTAAAATGTTGCGATTTGATTCAGTGGGATGACATTTTGACACGTTACAGCAGTAGTATTTGCCTTGTACAAACTCTGACGTGAATGTGCATTTCTCTACATTTGCATACAGTCACAATTGTTTGCCCCTTAGTGGACTAGGGGACATCAAAACACTAAAATGTGCACTGTGCACACACATTATTTTATTTGTTTGATTATTGTATGAGCTCAGCTTGAAAAAAACGGGAACATTTGCAAGCCTTGCCCGTGTGGTATTCATTCCTCCATTTGGTTCAGGCAAACTGTATGAAAATGTGAATTGGTTGAAGACAAGTTTGTAGAGTGCAAGATTCATTCATTCAGTGCATCTTAGTTTGCGATATGTTGACAGAACGATGCCAAGGGAAGGAGCAGCAGGCTATTGAACGAGGTAAAATAGGTTTATGAGCAGCCCTATTCAAACCTTGGATCCCCAGTTGGACCAACGTGTATTTATTAGATGTGTTTGTTAGACTGTTGGATGTTAAATGTTCACATGCACCACAATTACTGCTCCTATCTTTGTTTTCTGTAGTGCCTATTATCATTTATATATGCCAAACCAGATTCCCACCTATGAACATGTTTTGTCCTTGTAGTACAGTATTCTCTTGTATCCATACAGTAAACTTGAAGGTCCTTTCAAAAAGGCCGGTATTCTGAAAACTGCCGATGACCATTTTGTGTTTGGGAGCCTTTTACTGAGCGAGTTACTTGTTCTATAGCCACAAAGGGACATAAGTCTTCTTGTGCCGGTCCCAAGCCCGGATAAATACATAGGGTTGTGTCAGGAAGGGCATCCGACGTAAAAGCTTGGCCAAAACAAACCTGTGGATCAAACCTCTAAAGATGGAGGACACTGATTGGCTGTGGCGACCCCTTTAAGGGAAAAGCCGAAAGGAAAAGAAGATTCTGAAAACACACCACTGGGGTCTTTTCTGGGTCTTAATAAATCTCTGGATAAGGCAATTAAGGTCATATGCTGCCATTATTTTGCATAGCAGAGGACATTATCTTAATTTGATTTTAGTGAGGAAAAACATGCACCCTGACAAAACTATATAAACTTAAGGAAAGTGCATTATTATTCCAAATGTCATTACATAGTGTAGTTTACCTGCTATTATGGGAGGCCACTTGATGTACGATTGATTTGGTCAGATGGAGTAGAAACAAAATGTATCCATAAATCATTGAAGAATCACTGGTTGGAGCATAAGAAGGATGATGGGATCTTCATGTGATAGAAAGCATGTGAAAGAAGCGCTGTCTGTTTTGAAGATTCAGGAGCAACAGGAACGGAAGCGAGTAGAGAAGGAGGAGCGGGAACGTTACGAGGCCAAGCTGGAGGCTGACATGAAGAGGCATCAGCCTTGGGGTCGAGGCGGTGGTGGAGCCCCACTCAAAGACAGTACAGGAAATCTCATTGGTGTGTCCTATTGTTACCCTTAAAGTTTAGCCTCGTCATACCAAATTTGATAACTTCTTTACACTCCTTGGTGTATATATTATGATAAGACTATGTTTTTTTTTGTGGCCAGCTGACCTCAAGCAGATGCACAAGTTGAATGAAGAGGCCCACAGTAACCCAGAGAGGCAGCAAAGAGCCCCAGCTGTGATGGACCCCTGCTCAACTGAGCACTTCAACTCCAATGATAGGATCTCCGGTACTGCAGCAATGTTGCATGCCGTTTGTAATTCTGAACTGAAATCTTCCTCCTCAATCACGCTATGTTTCTTTATCCGGACTAGCTGTCTTTTAGCATTCCTGTTAGTTTCACTTCACAGCGACTCAGAAATGCAAGGAGTTGCAAAGAGCACATGAAGGTGTTGAAGAAAAGGATTTCCTGCACCTTTTCACATTTTTTTTCCTTTTTTCATTTGGTTGATTTTATATTTTCTTTGTATGAATCATTATTATAGTAAAAGTGTCCACACACAGGCTTCATTTATGCTGTTGCAGCACTCTAAATGTTGAAAGCAAACGCGTAGTTGTAGCATCCATTGACAAACGAGATTGTCCCACGTAAATCCGCTTCGATATCAAGCCACGACAGTTCCACATACGCATTGGTGCTCTACGCTGACGCTCCTTGTCATTCTCGTTACTGCTTCTACAAGGGGAAATTGAGTCGGTGGCCGCTGACAGTAGTTTCGATACCTGTGGTGGCTCAATATTACTTCGCATATAAAGTGCACCTACATATAAGGGGAACGGTCATCTTTGGAAGACAATCGAGGCCTTTGGGTGCGCCTTATACCTTACCTTAACGGAAAATACGATACACATTTGATGACCAGCGTAATGTATTTTTATATATTTTTTTTATTCTTCCAGCTTTCCCCCCTAAATATTGCAATTGCAATTTAATGCGCGATGCTTTTTATTCAAGATCATCAATCATTTATTAAACAATAAATTAATCTATTTACTGTCTGATTTATAATACATACAGGGATCCTCTCTTTTTGTGGTTAATGGTTACCGAATCCCTGCCGTGACAAGTGAAAAACTGAAGCAGGCTCCCCCACAGGAATTTTTGTGTTCTTGTACGTAGGGAGCAGAATGTTTCAAATATGTAAACAGTGATTATACTTTACATATTTGAGACAAAGACTACAGCATTATACATATTTACAGGTACTTATTGTTTTAATTATAAAACCTGACACAGTAATTAACATTCAGCAGTAATTAACAATCTTCTGCAGAGCCTTCTTAGTGAGGCGTTGGGGAGTTGCTTCTCACTCTATGCACTATTTTTTTTTTATAATTTCTCGCTATACTCCAACCAGCTTCTGGAGAACCATTCTAGCGCAGCCGATATGTTTAGCATGATGAGGCACAGTGAAAGGTGCTAGGCGGGGCTGCAAAAATGAGTTTATTTGAAAGACAGTTTATCATGTTGAATTAGTAACTTACTAAACAATTTCAAGTTGTTGAAGCATTCCCAGCCACATTACAAAATTCTAACAAATGTCAAAATAAATCTAAGTAAATAAATAAGATTTTTGAAATGGTATGTAAACATGTGAAATTCATTTCTTAAGTGCCACATTTATTATCTAGACATTTACCCATAATGTTACATGTATGTAATAGCCTACTGCCCAAAAACAAGCCCAAAATTAGAGACTTTTTTTTTTGGGGGGGGGGGGGGGGGGGGGGGGGGGGGGCAATTGCATTTTACTACAATGTGATGTTGATTTGAATTAGGTTAAATAAAATATCAGCTTGACCTAAAACAATAATACCTTTTTCTTTCTTTCTTTTTGTCAGGCGTCACTTGTGTTCAAACGCCCACATTTTCCAGGAGCAGTGTGTTGACCAATCAGCCTAGACGACAGCAGCTGGATGACAAAAACCATTACAAAGCTTACTTGAAAAAGCAGGTATCTCATAAAGCAGTGTTCGTTAAATATGACTGGTTTTGATTGGCCGATGACGCTAATGCAAATGATAATATTTTGGATTTCAAACTCAGAAATGAATTTTATTTTGGTTGTTTGACCCTGTTTGACACTGCGCGCTGGAAATCCGACAGGTCATGACTGTCATTTGGATATTGTTCCACTCAGATTTCTATTGTTTAGCAACAAACGAATAGAAGCCACAATTCCCCTTCACAAAATGGGCCTCATCCCTCACTGAACATGATTTTGACTAGGAATTTAGATATTTTTCTACTGCCTTTTTTCAGATTGAGGAGAAACTTCATAAACAGGCAGAGGAGAAGGAACGGAACAGACTAGAGGATGAAAGGCTCGAGAGGAAGGTGGCAGAGCAGATGGCTCGTATAAAGAGAGAATATGAAGAAGAACAAGAGAAGAAGAAACGGAAGGAGATAGAGGTGAGGTGCTTTTTGTTCAAAGGCAACATGCTCAAAAACTTCATCCGGCATCATTTAGTGGGATGTGGGGAATCTGAATCACAGCAAAAGGACAAGGAACAAGAACTGCTTAAACTGGCAGAAGAGCGGAAGATGCAAGCAGAAAAAAAGAGGACTGAAGAGAGGGAAAAAGCAGCGCAGAAGCAACGTGAGCAAGGCAAGCTTGCTCGGGTACGTTGACTCTGCTTTGTTTGGTCACTAATGAATTGGTAGTACAAAATCAATTCAATGAAAAATTAAAAAAAAATTTGAAATGTTGCAATTAAAGTCAAGAAAGAAACTAATTCAATTTTCTGTGTGTGATACGGTATGTATCATTTATTTTGTAACTTTAGGTTCACCGGGAATCGGCGGTACCAGTTCCCACTCTGCAATCGTCGGCTCCAGTTCCCACTTTGCAGAAGAGTCCCAGGTCATCCATTGTTGAGAATCGTCACTCCACTGCTGCACTTTCTGTGAGTATCACTTTTAGGCAGCTAAAAGTAAGAATGCCGGCATGATTCGAGGCTGCTTACATCGTCTGAGGAGTCCAAGAATCTGCTTCCGATCTCGTTAGCTTACAGAAGAAAAAAAATGCCCTTCTTTCTCACAAGTTTCTTTCTTTCTGGTCGAAAATATAACCCTTTCCTCTCTTTCTATTTTTTTTTTCTTCAGGAGCAATCTTTGTCTGGTCATAGATCTCCCCCTGTTCCAGCTTGTAGAAATCAGCTACGAGCTTCAGGTGCGTACACACAGTGTGTCTGTAATATTACTAGGAAAAAAGCTATGAACTGCTTTGCGTCCATGAAAATGTTAAATTGAACTCCCTTTATGTTACAATTTGGAGCAGTCTCTCATTAAGTTAAATTTATGGTACTCTGCTTTCATTCACAAAAATCTATAGCTTTACAAAGACGTTTCTCCAATGTGCGTTAATAGTGATTTCAAAATGACTTAGCCATGTGCGTCCTGCTCTTGCGCCATGTTGTGTTGTGGTTAGGGGCACCTCTGCACTGCTCCATTAAAACGCCATCTCTCCCTCATCATTCACCATCTTTTTGGTATTGTACGCGGCAGAGACACCAGTAGTTGGAGCCGATCTCAAATCAGCAAGCATTGTTTTTGAGTCTTCAAACAACCACTGTCAGCAATGTAAATTTTAGCATGACATCCTACCCGTACACCAGTTACAATTATTCTAACAAAACCTAGTACCACACAACAATTAATGGACAACCGACATCACTTTTTTGTTTCCTAACTGACATCAGAATTTTTTTATAGCATCTAAAATACCCAAAACACGCAGTATGATATTTTTTGTCAAATGCAAAACCCCAATAAAAATGACTTAAAGTGTCCAAAATCTGCAAAAAAAAATGAAACCGGAAGTGGCCAGTTTCAGAAGGTCCCGCCTCCTTCTTCGTGGTGTCACCCCCAAGACGTCTTGCCTTGCTGGAGAATCAAAACAATGGCTTCAGATTCGTAGAAAATGCTTTCTTGTTACTCATCCAGTTATGAATATGATTCAAATAGTTCTGAAGAGGAAAGCATACATGTTCGCAATTGATTAAAGAATTTATTCCGTGCCATTTTGAGGCAATAGTATCACCAAAAAAGAGGCAGAAAATGGCGACAAAGCTCCGAGTAAGGAATTAATCAGACAGATTCCACAGGCTGATTAATTCCTTACATGGAGCTTTGTCGCCCTCTTCTGCCTCTTTTTGGTGCAACACGAAGTTTTCAGACCAAACAAGTACAGCAAAATGCATTGATGTGATGGAAGGACTGCTACAATGTGTCCTTTTTTCGGTCAGGTGCGTTCCTTCAGTGACGTAGGGTGAGGACTCGTCACCAACTCAAAAACAAGACTTCCGGAATATTCAGCGCGAGTCTTAAATTATTTTACATATAGCTATATGCGGTGGAATCTTTGTTAAATACGCTCAGTAGAAGTCATTTGAAGCCATTTTGCAAATTGTGAACACAACTTGTCCGGAGACGTCGGTTGTCCTTTAAGTTGTCTTAGCCTTTTTTTATGTTGTCTTTTTGGTGTGCATAATGCAAGAGCATGAGCCTTGTTGAAGAAAAATATAGATTTTGTGTTCTCATTCTGTTATAGCTTTCACAGAATTGATCATTCTGTGTGTTGTTTCAGACCGTAAACTTGATGTGTACAGTGAACTGTCAGCGTTGCGTCGGCAGCTTCGTGCAGAGCAAAAGCGACTTGAGAGTCATCTGCAGCAGGGCGTTTCTGATGAAATGGACCCCGTAATCACTGGAAGGTCAGATTCTTTGTTTTCGTGTTCATTTGACAATTGCAGCCTGTAACAAAATAATTTTAACGAATGCTCGCCTAATATAGTAGTGTGACAGAAAATTCTGCTGAAAGCAGAAAATTTACAATATTTAGATGAGATTAGATTACATAACCTTTATTTGTCTCACAGTGGATAATTTCACAATTTACAACAGAAAAGTTGTAAAAAGAAGGATGTTCATCTCTCCATTAACACAGACAATCACGTCCACAAGTGGATGTTTTTAATATGGCAATGCTGCGACTCCAGGCCCCGGTTCGAAAGCCCCTCTCCAGAAACACGGAACCAAGTAATCTGCTCCAAATCCATGACTCGCTTCAACTTGATTTCACAGGTTGATCAATTTAAGGTTTGAATTGCATTAATTTCAGAAGAGATAACGGCAGCAAATTACTCCTGACTGCTTTGCATGTGTATGTCAGGTCCTGAATCCAGGTTGACCTCCATGGAGGTTGAGAGAATGGAGAGAGTGGGTGCGGGCAGCAGGAGGAGGCGCGTCTACAATGAACTCCATCAGAAGTTTAATAGCCAGAGGCCCTCATACACGCCTGGTCAGAGAACAGTGCTTCTTTTTAATACAAATTAATACAGATAACATTAACGTGATCTTTTTGAGTGTGTCTGAATGATGACATGGCTTCATGATAATGTTGTGTCCTTGTGATAAAAAGAAAAATACAGGAATGACTGAAGTTACTCAAAATATACAGGGATGCATATGTCGTCAGTTTTATGGCCACTCACATGATTACAATTTTCAAAGGCCTTTCGACACCATCTGCCACTGACGTTAACACCACATACAACTGTGCCAGGGCCCCAAAGAAGGGATATTGGATGAAATGTGTGCAATTACATCCTTTTAATATAAGAAAAAAAATTAAAGTGCAATTTTAATACATATATTTTTATATATATTTTTAAGTTTGTCTGTTCTGAAAATTGCTTACTAGTAATGGGAGAAGAGCTCATTGGAAAATATAAGAACTTTTGACAAAAAGCATTGCCACATAAAATAAGTGTCCCTGTCAAATCCTTTGACGTGTGACAAATCCTTAACAAATTAATGTCTTCACAGAATATGATTTAAGGTAACTTGAACCTATTTGTTTTTTCCGTAGGGTATATCAAACTGGTATTTTTTGTACTGTAGAGGTAGCTCGCATTTCAGTTAATTTGAAAAGGCTGTAAAATGCATTTGTTCTTAATTCACTATCATATTGGCTAAATTGTCATGTGTTTTGTCAAAAACAGCGCCGTTAGCTTGTCCATCTTGTTCGGGAGTGATCTCGCATTCCCCATGATGACGGATTGTAATTGTGAATGTGAACAATTTGTTTTGCTAATTGTGGAAGCCATAACATTTTTACAAATGTGTTTCAGGGGAATTCGATGTATGCCCTACTCATCAAATCGATCAGGTGAGTGACAAATAATGGTTTCTTTGTCATCTCAGTATCTTTTCTGGAAACTTAACTGTAACCTTTGGCGTGGAGTTGTGAATGTGGGGTATTTGTGTTTCAGGGAAGTGTGATGGGTGGACATACAAGAGGATCTCTGCTTGAGTCGGATAGTGCTTTTCTTGGTAAGAGAGGTGTGCTTCAAACTGTTAACGCAAAGTAACTTAACACGGGTTATTTCCAAGAAGTCAAATAAAACTGAAAAAAGCTTTATTTTCAAACTTTGTCCTGTTGTTAGGCTTGACTAATTTTCTAATTTTGGGTATGTTCAGCCCCTTTAGGGGATGCTTTTCCTGTGCCAAGCTCCCCAGAGGCAGAAACCACACTACTCTCAGCCCGGGAAAGGAGGAGGCTCACCAAACAGTCCCAGCATTCTCCGGTGCTAACCTTTATATAACTTTGTGTACATATGTCAACCATGGCATTCATCGCAGTGCTCCTGGGACATTTTCCCTGTTGAAATGAAACAATCATGAGCCTTTACTCATTACTAATCTTTTGTTTCACAACCTTGATGTTTAGGAACCAAACAATCCCACCCACTCAGGTAGCAGGAAGCAAAAAGAATCAGAGTCGAGTGGTGAGGAAAAAAGCCAGGAAGAGATGTCCCCTGCTTGTGGTGGCAATAGAGCCGGTACAGCCTGTGTCATATTTAGAAGTGTTGAAAGCGATGTAAGTTTATAACAAGTGACTAACTACTATTCCCTGGTCTCTAGGAACAGTGGACCTATCTGATGATGATGATTTATTGCCACACCAAATTTCTCAGCTCACTCACAACCGTCAAAGTTCAATGGAATCCTTCTCTACCGATCCTTGGATGCGACCGGGTACTTCAGAAACTCTCAAATGTTTCGAGGAATCCATAAGAGGGACCGTGTGACACCGTAGGAGCCTATCAAGTCTAGCTAAATTACCACATAATATTCCTGTTTAATGAATGACAAAAGAACAGGTCAGAGTGAATTTCTGACCAACAGCTTATTCATCAACAGCTCAGAGTGAATTTCTGATCAACAGCATATTCATTGACTTTACAGGGAAATGTATTTATTTTAATGTAATTAGGCAATAAAAAAAAGCATTAAATTATTCTTATGGTTATTTCGTAACTGGTTTTCTCTTTTTTCAATAAAACTTTCATCTTCCTTGAATTATGGTGATGAAATGCAAACTTCTTCTCCTTTTGGCTTTCCCCCTCCGGGGTCGCCACAGCAAATCAGTGTCCTCCATCTTCAGAGATTTGATTGCATGTTTGTTTTGGCCAAGCTTTGACTTTATCATAACCAACCACATACATGTTATGTTTCTGAAATCAGAAATCGAGAGATTTTCATACTTGCGACACTGGTGCGTGTTAAAATTATGTGAGCGTTACAAAAGTGTAAATTAGAAGGAAACAAACAGATGACGGCTGAAGAAATCTTCTCATCGATGGACCACTCCTGTACGACTGAGAGCTTACACAGACGAAGTGCTTTCATTTATACATTAAATTACTGTAAACATGTATTTTGTTTTTGTTTCACCTTTCAAATTATTGTGAGTAGCGTGTTCAAAATCAGGAGTTTCCCGACCAAATGTTGAGACTTACATGTATGCACCCGCTCGCGACTAAGCGTGTGTGTGTGTGTGTGTGTGGGGGGGGGGGGGGGGGCGCAAAACACTAGTCAACGTAATACAAGAGGGAGTGGATGCTCGAGGACTCGGGGTGTTGTTTGAGAGGGTTAAGACGACCTGCTCATTGGTCGAGAGAAATGGAATCAGATGACGTAGAGGTTCCGGGTTCCAGAGTCCTTAGAAAAGGTAACTGTCGGTCATTCGGAATGGAGACCGGAGTCACGACTAGCCGGCTTCACGCTGTCCAAGGTAAGAATGGCGCCAGCTTGTCAATTAAGCTGGATATCACTCGCTTGCTGCCCACTATAATCTTATTAGCGACTTTATCCGTTTGTAGCTTGAAATGGCGGTTAATTGGAGAGGGAAGTGAATGGGTTTAGATCAAACTGGTCTCAATATCCGTTTGTGGAGGGCGGGCATCAACGATTGCTCAAAGCCGCACTGAGACACTTGCACTAGCGTCGGCTTTTGTCCTCTTTGCTTCAGATTTTCTGACAATCAATACACAGCCTGTTGAGCCGATTTGTCATTCATATGATCCCACAAATAAGGTTGAGTTGAATATTTTTTAATTGTGTCGCAAGTCCACGGGAAATGTGGTCCCAGTGCGAAGTCTGGGTGATAATGTAGTCACAAAAAGGTAGTTTAGCATCCCTTGCGTCAAAACTACATGGAGTGATTCACCTCATAAGTGATTCAGCCAACGTTCAATAACCTGCGTCACGCCACGCCATCCCTTTGACGGCTGCCAGGAAGATTCCGTACTTTCATCACTTTGGTGTCTTTATTTTTTTAAGTTCACGTCGTAGTCCTTATGCGATTGTGGGGGAATGTGTCATGTTTTTTATTCATTGATTTAAACTTCTACATTCAGAGTCTGTGTAGCAGTTTTGTAGTTAATGTGACACGGTCATGAGCGAGTTCACCTGAGAGGTCAGCCAGGTAGAAAGGGGAGCTTGACCTTCGCAGGGTGGGGTGAGTCCTGCGTCCAGTGATTGGTTGGGCTGCACTGTACTCCGAGAGCTTTACACTGTTTCCTCATTCATCTATCGATGAGGCAGCATCAGGAGCAACTGGGGGTTCAGTATCTATCTCAGACACCTGTTGCAATGACCCCAAACGACCACCCTCAGTCCTCTCTGATAATCACTGTAATTGGCCTTTTTTAAAGATAACGTGGCCTGATATTGCTGAATGTTTGCCACTTTGAGTTTGATCTTTCACACTCATTCAGACGTTTACATCACTTAACTGTTTCTTATAAATGGACAGTGAAGCCAAAAAATAACATTGGTGAGGATAAGCGAATGTGAAAATGGGTAGATTGATGAGAGGAAAGAACACAAAATTATACTGTACTGTACATGTTTTCATGGGTCCTTTGGAACAGTGCCAAAAATAAGTTTCCTCAAAACATTTTTTGGTCAAAAGATTTTGATGCGTTTGATTAAGTGTGGAAGCATTTTGGACACAAAACAGAGGAATGTTAGTAGTGAATGTAATTTCACATGTATTCACATAATCTTAAATTTAATTTTGCCCCATGTCGACTGATTAGGATTCTTTTTCAGGTGTGATTTTAAAAATCAAACATGTGACTCCTGTTTTTTCGAATGAATTTGGTGTACAGTAATGATTTTTATTCATATATTTAAATGTCAAATCATCCCAGTTTCAAAAAGATTTTAGTTTACAAATGATCAAATCATTGCAGTTTCAAAAAGCTTTGTTTATTCAAATTCATTCTGCATTGTGGGGCTTTAGTTTATCCCAAATGGTGTTGTTGCTCTATTTTTTTGGGTCATTTGCATCATGTAAAATATGGAAGATATGGGTTTATAGAAGAAGATTCAACGCAACTGGTTTTTGGTATACTGGTTGACCTCCATGTTGTTGGATTATGCAACAAAAAATATAATTTAGTAATCACTCTCAGGTTCAAATAAAAATTAAGTCTTCAGTAGCTTTTTAACATTCTTGTATCTGTCAGTCTCGTATTCACTCTTTCTATGCATCAACAAAATGTCACTGATGCAGTGTATTTTTCGGCATCAGTACCCGTTGTGTAAAAAGTTCCTCTTTCATCTGGAACTGCTTTATGTAACAAAGAGGGTACAGAAAGTGCTTAAGAATGAATCTCTCTCTGTGTCTTTGTTTTGTTATGTAGTTTTTTTTTTGTTCTTTTGACTTCAAGACGGCGCCGCGAGAGTGGCTGCCTTTCCAGCAGCTCCTGTGTTTTGCTTTTCTACTTTCATTTCTTTCATAACTTTGCTGCTGTGAAATGTAAATTTCTCCACTGCGAGACTAATAAAGGCAAATCCAATCCAAAACAAGCACACCTCTAATTGGTGAAACCATTACCTTGGATAACATCTTACAATTTAGACACTGTTGTTTTATTGCTCGCCAATTCTTTAAATAATTAAACAAATCAATGCTGTATCCTTTGATGCTGTCTTAAAAAGTCTTGCGTGGTTTATTATTCACACTGTACATCATGTGTGATAGTGGCTATGATCAGTCCCTTGGCGCTGCATCAGAACTACGAGGAAATAAATGTTTCTGACACAAGATACGCCTGTGTCCTATTATCTTTTGTGCTGCGATAACAGCAGCTGCAGTCCTGATGGCATTCTTGATGAACTACACTACAGTCCAGAGTTCTGATGATAGGGCATTTAGACTTTTCTTGGTAGAGTGTAGAATTCAACTCATTTTGCTTTACTTGCTATGCAACAGACTTTTGTTTTTTCTTTCAGTTCAATACTCTGGTTTCTGAGGGACAGTGGACGACAACAAGGCATCGCTGGGCCTCTCAGGCACATAGCTCTACCCTCCCCTTTTTTTAGAGCAGCTCTCCATCTGAAGCAGGGCTGCTACTGTGCCATCCCCTTCTTCCAACACAATCCTTCTGTAACGGTATGGGGTTTCAGTCAGATACTGTCCAATCTCTCCTCCTTTTTCCTGTCCACCTTGTGGTGTGGCTCTACTCTGTCGTGTCCTTCCTACCATGGTACTACATAACCGGGGCTGGCCAGAGGAACACTTTGTCCAAGCGGGTTAAGGCCCGCTCCACTACAGGCTGTGCGGAGGGACCTTACCGCTCCGTGGACCACTTTGACAAACTGGCCAAGGAAGACTTTCCTGGCAAGGACACTCTAGATACGTTATTCACATTCGCTGTGGAGCGCTTTGGAGATTCCCCATGTCTTGGCACCAGAGATGTCCTGAGCGAGGAAAATGAGATACAGCCCAATGGGAAAGTTTTTAAAAAAGTTCGTATGGACGTCTTTTTTTCATTTGAGGCTAACCTTATTGGTTTTGTGTATTTGATGTCTAAAGGCTCTGGTTTTGCATCTTGTCTCCTCCTAGCTGATCCTTGGTGATTATCAATGGCTCTCCTACAATCAAATCGACTCTCTGGTCAGTCAATTTGGCAGCGGATTGACAGCTCTCGGACAGGAACCCAAAAGCAAAATTGCAATCTTCTGCGAGACCAGGGCGGAGTGGATGATAACTGCCCAAACGTGTTTTAGGCATAATTTCCCATGTGTGTATTGTTTACAGTGCATCTCCAGTGAATGTAGAAAAGGCAACATGCCTTTCAGCTAATGAATGTTTTCTCAACAGTGGTGACATTCTATGCGACATTGGGCGAGGACGCAATTGAGTTTGGACTGAATGAAACTGGAGTTTCACATCTTGTTACCAGTGTGGAGCTGCTACAGACCAAACTAAAAGTGAGTTTTTATCCCTTGTAACACATGATTACCATCAGATTTGCCGTTTCTCAACGTCCTCGAGCCATTCACATAATGGTTGTTCTAATAGACAATGTGTCTCGGTAAATTGATGCAAAAAAATAAATAAAAATGAATCCTCCTTAGTAAAAGAGTTCCTAACTAAAATAACATACAAAGGACACCGTCATTAACGACAGCAATATCCACTTTCATAAAATACACCCTGAGCACCGTGTGTGTGCACATATAATCAATTAAATAGAGACTGTAAATGTAGCACATGACAATGCTTGATGGCCCATAGGTGTCAACGTACGGCCCTGCAGGTCTACTTGTCTGCATGTTTTCCATCTCGTCCTTTTGCAACACAGCTGATTCATGAGGAATCTCTGCGGAAGCCTGATTTTGAACCTGTTCACTTGATTCAGGTGTATTGCGACAGGGGGAGTTGAAAAACATGCTTGATAGCGACCTTCCAGGATTGGTATTGCCAACACATAGCTGAGCTCTTTGCGGACAAACAAACATTTCTTTTTATTCTCTATATGTCGGAGCCCAGCAACTATAAAACATTTCAGTTTGCCTCACGTTTGAAAGCCACCACCCCAAAGGAAATGAAAGAGCGCGATATGCAGTGATGTTAAATTGAACCAACCGATGCAACAGCTAATAACCGGTGCATGAATAGTGTTCCTCCACCAATTACAACTCCAATCAACAGACTGTGTGTTGCACTGTTGTTTAATGTGAATCACCGCTTTGTCCTTAGATGCCTTCATTTTCATGCTTTGTGGGTTTCTATAATATTCGGTAACCGCCATAAAATAGTCAGACTATCTTCCTTCGCCATTTGGGTTTGCTGACATGCTTTCTCACTTTGTTTGTAATTTATTGGTGATTGATTTTTTTTTTCTCAATTATCACTCCCTGTTATCAGTATTTTATGTAAATGTTTTTAGTGTACATATGCCATGAAAACAATTTCATAGAGAAGCCACGGCCTCGTGTAGAGATATCAGCAGTTTCAGAGCAATAAACTTAGCACATTTTGACACCCTGTTTGTGCTCTTGTTTATCCAGAATGTGCTTCCAAATATCCCAAAACTGAAACATATTATCTATGTGGATAAGAAGAAAGTGACCACGGAGGGCTTCCCAGCAGGACTGTTTATCCACAGCATGGAAGAAGTGCAAAAATGGGGTGCTCTGTCTGTAAACGGTGCGTGTCCTTCAGTAACGCCTTAGAGCGTGTACAGACAGTACTGTACAGAGAGAAACAATCATACCCAGTTTGAGGTGTTTTTATTTCCTCCTCTGGCTCTTAAAAAATTCTAGTTATCTTGGAATGAGCTTTGCGGCAGAAAGCATGTTTTAAGTGGCTCATACCTGAAATGGCTGTTTACATTCACGGAGCACATAAAGCCAACATGCTCACACAAAACGCAATGAAGTTTGAGTGTCACCTCAGGCATCTTCCTTGTCTTTTGTTGAAACACTTTACGCACTGTGGTATTTTTGGTTCAGAATTTCAGAGTCCTTGGCTGCAAACATTTCCCAGGATCCTGCCCTTCATAATCGCTTCATAAACGCTTCTCAAAAGTTCAGTGTTGTTTCGAGTAGGGTGTTATGTTTCAAGTTTCAACAATACTGTTTGGTGTTAATTCCATTACGTCAACAGCTGATTATCACAACCCAGTCTGGCAGTCTTCAATTGGTTGCATTTTTTTTCATTTCTATTCTTTGTATTTCCATTTCTATTCTTGAAATCTAATTTGCGGTTTTTACTTTGTAAGATTGGATATCTCCAGCCAGACTTTTTTTTTCTTTTGCAAGCTTGTGTTGTTCACATGATATAATATATGAGGGCACTGTCGGGAATGAGTCGAAAGAAACAGTAATTGTAATACAGTAAAGTCTTGTTATATCGATATTCTCGGGAGTCGGAAAAAATATCGATATATCCGATCCCGCGGCATGTAAATTTTCTCCTTGCGTTCATAGAAATAGTATCGTAATAAGCAGTACTATCGATATAACCGATATCGATAGAACGAGACTTTACTGTACATCGTAATTGCAACAATTTATCTGTGTTTATTCAGCCGGAAAGGAACTTCTAAAACCACAGCCGTCGGACCTGGCTGTGGTCATGTACACCAGCGGCTCTACCGGGCGTCCCAAAGGAGTCATGATTATCCACAGTAATTTGATTGCCGGAATGACGGGCCAATGTGAGCGCATCCCAGGACTTGGGTAAGTGTGATGCAAATATTTGACACTACTACCAGAGATCTGGATACATTTTAAAAACTCAGTATAATAAAGTATAAATATATTTTGGAAATTAAGGTCGAAAGAGAGAATAGACACATAATCCACTTTCCTTGGAACTCATTGTGAAGTCTCTGCAGTTGGCGATGAGTTAGATTGCTTCATCATCTTGCAAGAAATAAAAGCTGAATATAATTGACTTTCTGCCTACATGCTCAACCCGCATCCTAATATTTACGATTGCGTAATTAAAATGAGCAAACACTGTGGTTTTCAGAAATGCTATTGCAGCTTGAGTTGATGATAAATCTTTTATTTCACAAATATATAAAATACCTCTATCTTTTAATAATGGTCAAGGGCAATGTGTAAAAAACAAAACAGCAGTTCATTTAAAGCAAGTGCACTTAAAATGTTCCAACCAAACCACGTGAAGTGACGACACAGTACACAGGTGCAGGCTCTCACCTTCTCTTTGCTCCCACAGCCCAAAGGATATTTACATCGGCTACCTGCCTCTGGCTCATGTCTTGGAGATGACCGCGGAGATTAGCTGTGTCACATACGGATGTCCAATAGGCTACTCTTCCCCACACACGCTGTCCGATCAGGTAACTGTCCTGCTTGGTCCTATTTCAAGTCAATTTTGCATGCTGCTCATGTTGACCCAGAGTGTCGTCTGGTTGGTGAATGTGATCATCTCTTCTTGATATTCTAGTCCTCAAAAATCAAGAGAGGAAGCAATGGTGATACCACTGTGCTGAAACCCACGCTGATGGCAGCTGTCCCTGTAAGAATGCTATCATGTTTTTACTTTTTTTTTCGTCACAGTGCTTCTAGCTCAGTGTCTTATTTTGTCCCACTGAATAGGAAATTTTGGATCGCATAAACAAGAATGTGATGAACAAAGTGCAGGAGATGAGCTTTGTTCAGAAGATGGTGTTCAACCTGGGCTACCAATACAAACTGAAGCAGATCAAGAGAGGCTACGATGCACCGCTCTGCAATGCGTAAGGACCGTCTTTGGCTTTCAATCAACTATTCGCATGTTGCAACTCAGTGTGAAAGTGGAGCACCTGGTTAAACTTCTTCAAACATTAAGGTGTGACACCTGTCCTCGTGCAGCCTGTTGTTTAGCAAAGTGAGGAAGCTGCTGGGCGGGCGAGTGCGGTTGATGCTGTCGGGAGGAGCTCCTTTGTCTCCAGCTACACAGCGGTTCATGAATGTGTGCTTCTGCTGCCCCGTGGGCCAAGGATATGGCCTCACTGAAACGTGCGGAGCAGGCACCATCACTGAGGGTAAGGCCAGTCCAGCACCGATCAGATGCATTGTGTTTGGGCGCTGGCTGTTCACATGTTTGGGCTGGATGTGGGGGGAAAAAAACAATACTGTGGTAAAGCTCCTGATAGCTTCTCAGCATTTGTATATCCAAAACATTGTGAAGCATTAATAATACTCTTGAATCTCAGTAATTACCTTAAGTTGTATACATCAAAGTAAATCTATTATAATGGGACTAGAGAGTTCTTGATAGTGTGTCTGTTACATTCAACACATGATATTAGTATGTACATTAGGTAAAATAATGCTTTGATCTACTGAACTATAACTAAGTAAATATCACTGTATTTTAACACTAAGATACAAACCACAAAAAATACTGATGGTAAAATGTAAATTGTCATTTGCCTGAGAGAAACAAGAAACCCACAAAACAGTTGACATGATGTCAGAGGCACGCACACTAGTCACATTCTTTCAGAAGAAGAAGCGGACCACAGAATTACGGTTTTCCATTCCAACTGCAGAAACACTGGAAATGTCAAGGTGCCAAGAAATTTATGTATAAATGTAAATTTCTCCACTGTGAGACTAATAAAGGCATATCCAATCCAATCCAAATTGGTGGTGGGGGGCGTTAACTTCACTAGACTGGAAATATTGATTTAGATGGATCCAACTGTGTAAAGTGGCTTTTGTTCATATGAGAATACAAAATTACCAATTGCCCTTGGTTCTGCACTTCCTTCACATTGAGTAAGAATAATCGAGAAAAGTGAGAGATCAGGCCGCAATGACACCAGAGGTTCTTGTTTATATCCTGGAGGTTGTTGGTCACGTAGTCAAAAAATGAAAAAAACATCAGTTATACGCTGCAATCTATAAAACAGACAACACCCTATTGTACCTTTAGGGTGCCCCTGTTTGAAATGAGACGTGCACAGTGCACGTCATTGTCTTAAGTATGCAAGTTAAACCAGGAATGATTTTAAAAGTTTGCATGATGTGGTCAGATGCGACCAGAGTTGAGATATTCGACATCAGGTACCCAAGCACTAAAAACCGTGTTTTTTTTAACAGTAATGATGTGGAACACTCGTGTTCTTCTCATTTCCGTATTCAACAACAAATAAAACGAGAAATTGGAAGCTATGGAGAATGGTGACAACCAAATGTTAAGTATACACCATTTTTTTGTAATCTTCTGTTGTGTAAAAAAAGTGAAGAAGCAGTGCCATTTCAGAAGTGATGTTCTTTAGCAAGTAACATGACGTACCGCTATTTACTTTTTTAAAACATGTCTGATTGCTAACAAAAGCATGTCTACAAAATAAAAATTGCTTTGGGATCACAAACTCATCAGCCCGGTAGTCGAGTGGTTAGCACACCGGCTTCACAGTGCAGAGATCGCCGGTTCGCGTCCCGCTCCGGCCTCACTGTGTGGAGTTTACATGTTATCCCCGGGCCCGCGTGGGTTTTCTCAGGGTCCTCCGGTTTCCTCCCATACTCCAAAAACCTGCATGGCAGGCAGATTGTCCCTAGGAGTGAGTGTGAGAGTGACTGTTGTATGTCTTTGTGCGCCCTGCGATTGGCTGGCAACCAATTGTCCCCCGCCTCGTGCCTGAAGACAGCTGATAGGCTCCAGCACCCCCCGCGACCCTAATGAGGAATAAGCGGTACGGAAAATGGATGGATCACACGCTCTGTATAAATAAATACATCCAGCATCAAAACATGGACTGATAAGTGGAAAAGGTTCAAAATAGGCACACGGGATAATTTTCTCATTTTTATTGTTCTGTCATACAGTTGCAGATGGAAGCACGGGCCGTGTCGGAGCGCCACTTATTTGCTGTGAGTTGAGACTGCGTGACTGGGCTGAAGGTATGTCTACTTAACAGACTTGTTCCCTCTCGTTGTACATTCCACTAAAACAACCGTCAATTAGTGTGTTATCCATTTATGTGGTTCTTTGAATCAGGTGGCTACACTAGCAAAGATAAGCCTAACCCCAGAGGAGAGGTCCTGATTGGTGGCCCAAATGTGACTATGGGTTACTTCAAGTATGAGAGTAAGGATGAGGACTTCTTTGTGGATCAAAGTGGTCAAAGATGGTTTTGCACTGGGGATGTTGGCGAAGTCCATCCAGATGGCTGTCTACAAATAGTAGGTGGGTGTCATCACTAAAATGACTGGCAGTCACTCCTGAAATCAATGTTTCATGTACAGTAAAGTCTCGTTATATCGATATCGGATATATCGATAGTCCCGGTTATATCGATACTATTTCTATGCACGCACGGAGAAAATTACATGCGAACAGGGTCGGATATATCGATAGTCCCGGTTATATCGATATTTTTTCAGACTCCCTTGAATATCGATATAACGAGACTTTACTGTATTTATTTTCATTCTTTTTCAGATCGTAAGAAAGACCTGGTCAAACTGCAATCAGGGGAATACGTGTCACTCGGTAAGGTGGAGTCGGCCCTGAAAAACAGCACCCTCATAGACAACATCTGTGTTTACGCAAATAGGTGAGTTACATGATACCACTTGCAAATCTGTTGTCAAAGCGCATGAGGACTGGCTGGTGTTCCATCTCAAGTCTAATGGGGCGCTTTTGTTGCAAACGCTAAAACCAGATGTCGTTGGACAGGAAATGCAATGAGGTGAAAAGCATTTTCTCTTTAGTGAGGACAAGTTACCGGCAGGTAGCAGTAGTGTCGTTTAAAAGAGACGCGCTGCAAAAATCTGACATGCATGAGTAGTCTTCAATCCAAAAGTATAGAAAGTGTACATAACTTACTGAGCACTACCAGATAGCACAGTAACTTGATAGGGTACTCTGAACCAATCAATGTGATTCCACAATTTCACTTGTGTCCAGAATTTTGGGACACCTGAAGCATAGTGCACAACTAAAACATTACAAATGTCGTAGTTACAGTAAGTACAAGTGCGATACACTTGCATGCGGTAAATGTTATGCATTCAAAGTAAGCAATGTAATACTTGTAAGCATGTAGCAACATGACCACTCATTTACTTGGCAGTTTGGGAACTTGTACGCCAGGACTAGTTTAAACAGCCGGGCATCATCCACTGATGAGCCTATGTTGTAGCAGTTGAGGAATGAGAACACACGGTCGATTGGAGTACGTCTTTATTCCAACTGCTAACAAGTAGAAAGAGAACCAAAACGGAAACTGCAGTGAAATATATGTGATATAAACCCGCCCCCTCCCGTACACCTGCTGGGTGAGATGTCTGGTCCTAGTGCCCGCCACAATGTCAGAGTTGTTTGAACAAAGGCTCAACACAAAAAGATTGTCCTTTACTGCCGACAGGAGGCGCAGTTTTCATGAAGCCACTCTGTGTGCTGACACCTGACCTCTACAGCCCCTGCCAAGCTTTTTATTGAGAGTACATGCAAATTCAAGTGATGCATTCGTAAAACACACCCTTTGTTATTTGAATACCACGTCCCATGGACACCCCTCCAAGTCGTCCCCTGGTACAAGCACCAACACCCATAAACTAAAACTAACAGAATGTAGACATTTTCATGAGTGGCATTTCCACAAACTGATACATTTGTAACCTGGCTAATGAGATCATGTGCACGAGTGTACCAAATACATACTCCCTTCCGCCCTGCGCTTGATCTCTGAAACGAGGGTGACAGTTTAACAGGCTGGGTCTGTTCGCATCAAAGTAAGCCCAAATTCTGGTCACACAAGTTCGGCCAACCAAGCATTCCACAAGATAAAACTTTTAAACATGATAACTTCTATGATGTCTATTCTCTATCAGCCTACAGTATCCTTGTGTTGGTAGTTTGACTTCTGGCCATCTCAGAAGAAGAAAACCTTTTCCGTACTGCCACATCCCTGCAGTGACTATAATTTACATTATATTCTAGTATGACCCAAAAAAACAACAACAACAAAAGTCTTGTTCCCCTTTGACAAGGACTGGATCACAGGCTAAAAAGGATTTGTGCCACTTTTGTTTGGCCACTTCCATCTCCTTTCACTACTGCTAACGTATTTGATTACAGTGTGCATGCAGTTAATTACCGTGTCATTATCTTCCTCTTCAGTGACCAGAACTATGTGATCAGCTTTGTGGTTCCCAACCAGAAGCGTCTGATCGAACTGGCCAAGCAGAGAGGACTGGTCACAGACTGGGAAGAAATCTGCATCCGTGCCGACATGGAGGAGGTGGTCTTGAGGGAGATCAAGGAGGTCGCTGCTAAAAGTAGGACATTGTCAAAAAACAAATTTGCCTTCGCCTCTCTTGCCTTTTAATATTTTTTTCCATACCATAGAATTAAAATTGTCTTCCTCTCATCCTTGTAGTTAAACTGCAGCGGTTTGAAATTCCCACGAAGGTCCATCTTACCCCGGAGCCGTGGACGCCCGAGATGGGTCTGGTCACTGATGCGTTCAAGCTAAAGCGGAAAGAGCTTAAGAACCACTATCGACACCACATCGAGAGAATGTACGGGGGCAAATAACAGTCACGTTTTCTCCCAAAAGGCTTTATTTCAGCTTGACCACTTTTTTTTTGCCTGTAGTTTTCCTGTGAAGTGTGTGGGTTTCTTTGGTGTGTGCGCACCAGAGGCACACAAATGAAAATGGGCTAAATGGGGAAGTTGCAGTTTTTGATCCCGCTGTGCCACTGGCATCTAAAGGGAGGATGGTTACAGATGACCAGGGAAGGAACTATCACTCTTCCATGTGTTGATAATGCTGTGCTATGTTAAGGTCAATGAACTATTAATGAAAGTGATGCTCTTTTGTAGTAGGAGTACTAATGTTACTGTGCCTTCAGTCTGTAGCGGAATTGTGTGGCGTTTTGGTAACATGTAGTCGAGTGTTTCTACAGCCATGCTCTAAGTTTACATGAAGCATAAGATCACTAACGCTCCTATCCAGAGAAATGCTTGACAACCTGGACTTAATTTATTCTGGCAATTTTTTTTCATGCTATTTATGTCAATTGATGCTGAAAAAAGACCAAATGTCTGACCATAAATGACTCAGGAAAACCAGGAGCAGATGTTTTATTTTTAGACACTGCCAAAAGTGGTTTGCTTGCACTTACAGCACATGCTGAGGAGCTTATTTTGTTCAAAATACATGGTTAAAAAACATGTCTGGTGGCAATAGCCGCATTTTTCACCTTTATAGAGGGGAAACTTACCATGTCATTGAGTGTTTTGTATGTATTTTCATGCACATGTTTTCGGATACTGAACACAACCCTGATCACAGGCCTTATTGTTCAAGCTGTTCTGGAAAATAAAACCCTTTTCAGGAAAATAAAACCTTTTCCATATGAAACATTGAACTGTATATCTTAAAAAATAAAAAAAGCTCCGAACACTCAGCTGTTCCAGTCTTGAAAACGAAAACAATCACTAGCAATCTTCCACACTGGCTGGTCATTGTTCGGTGACGCCTGAGCCGTTAAAAGAAAGTTCTGGTTGTAGAAGCGCTGCTTGTTCCCTTCAAACTTGACTGTTCCGCCGGTGACCACAAGTAGAGTCATCTGCCCTTGGGTTGCTTGTTCTGTGAGGCAAAGGTGGATATCTTGATCAGGATTTTCTCATTGAAATCTATTACAAAGGGAATCCCAAGTCTGGCTTGAATGCCTTTTTAAATCAGCTGATGCAGCCTGCAATGCTTGTGAGGAAAGGGAAAAAATAGGGCATATATTTAAAATGTGCGACTTCCTATGGATGGATCATTTAAAAGGTCTGTCCGAAGACATTGAATCTGATAAGGCCCATTTCACAAGTTTTTAAATGTTCAAATAATTTACCAAATGTGTTTTGTGGTAACATAGTGGAAATGATAATACCCATGTGGTTTTTGTCACGACTCTTAACAGATGCAAGTGATTTTTACAAGTGGATTCCAAAAAGGCATAAAATACATATTTATACAGAGTGGATACGTACAAGTATGTGCACAATCGTCTTCGCAGTCATCCAAAGTTAGAAACCCTTTTCAACACCTTTGATCCTCATCACATTGGCATTTGGCTCGGGTGCACCTTACCGTGAACCGGTTGACAATCCAGTGTCTGGACTTGGAACTCGCTGGAAGGCAGAGCCTCAAAGAACTCTCCCAGTGCATCAAGTCCGGACACAGTGTTTCCATTCCACACCAAGGTTGCCTTATCCAAGTAGAGTCTGGTGAGGTTCTGAGACAAAAAAGTTGGGAGACATCAGAATCATCAGTCCAGTACTTTGATGATGACGACATGAGAGCAGTGGGGGGGGGGGGTGTAATGATTATTCAAGCACAACTCATGCCAATTAAGAGGAAACTTGTCTTCTGTTCGCAGCTTGCTGCATTTGTGTGAAGCATTACAGCGAAATGCAACGTCACTATTTATTTTGAACTCTGAGGTCTCCGAACTGACCAATTGCTGAAAATAGTCAAATGGTCACCTTAACGTTTTTCAATTCGTGACCGTTAGGTGTTTTCCTCTCTAAGGAAGAAAAAAAGTTACTTGACGCCAGAAAACTGTGATCAGTGTTTACCTAAATCTGCGTGGCCATCGCTCAAGGATCGCTCAATATATTTGCAGGGGTTCAATGGGTGGGGTGGGGGTAGATGTGTATATTTAAATTTCATGATGATATATGGCATTTTTCTGACACGAAGCGACGTTGCGCTTTTTACACCAACATTAAGAGTTGAGATCATCTCCAGATGAAGACATATCACAATTTAACGGCTACTCACTCTTCTTTTCTTATCCATACAGTCGTAGTAAATGTTGACGAACTCTTCCGAATATCTGCACGACTGGTCTGCATGGGTCCTGAAATCCTGCGGGAATTAAAAAATGTTTGCAGACAAATTCGTGTTGCTGTTTCTCCCCACGTGCGGGTCAACAACAATGAGCAAACTACATTATGCTGGCCGTCAATTCAATAAAGTTTTTAAATTATAGTTTACCAACGTCGCTGCCATTCGTAAAAGTGTCTGCAATGCTCCGGGACGACGCTTGAGAATTTAATTCTGTATTGTTGCTTGTATTATTTCGATTAGCTGGTTTTCAACGTCCGGTTGGCGGTGCCATCGATCCGTGTTTTACTTCCTGTAGCAATAACTTGACCTACCAAAATAATTTCACTATGGGTCACAGATAATATTTTTTATCCACTATGATTGGTACAGAAATTTTCATACATTCATTCATTAGTTATAATCTCAATAATTTGCATATCCATCAGAAATATATAGAATTTTATTGGTGTAGATCGTAGCAGTCTCGCTCTCTCTTTTATTGTGACTGGTCCGCAGGTTCAATACGGAAGTAGAAGTCATAATTTCCTGAGTCATTGCCCCGGTTTCAAACCATTAAAGTGTACACTTGTTTAGATTCTGTTTTTCAATATACATTTTGGTGCGTATAGTATATGTAAGAATGGAGGGGTCTGTATCAAACGTTGACGTATGTAATTTGGCATATATGGGTCAGTTTGAGAAACTCAAAGAGTGCATTTTATCAGATAAAACCCTTGCCTGCAAAACGGACCACGTAAGAATGCACGAAGCAGCAACTTGTTTTGTTTGCGCGATGACAGCACAGCTAAACCATTAATTTTGCACATTTCTCTTCTGATTTCAGGATCACAGAACTGCCCTTCACTGGGCTTGTTCGGCTGGCCATATCAACATTGTTTCTTTTCTACTTGACCTGGGAGTTGAAGTGAACCTGCAGGATGATGTATGGATTAAAACTCAGGACCCTTCATTTAGAACAAAGAAACCACTCTTCCTACATTCCAAATGTTTGGCCACGAAAATAATAATAGATGGCAGCACATGTTCTATTGATATACAATCTCGAGTTTCACCAACAAACATGCTTACAATACACAACGATCACAATTTTGAGTGGCAGAGATCATTTTGGCCTGAGTGCATATTAGGTAAACTGCAGTATATTCATGGTGTCCCATAAGTCTTCACACACAGGAAAACATTCTTGACATAAAGTATATGACTGCTTCCTGAACCACTCATCAGACATATTTCAATTCATTGCTCTTGATCGAAATGCATTCTCTGTGTGACTGAGAGCTTACACAGACGTATTCTCTGTTATCTGAAAAATTAAAAAAACAAATAATAATAAATGTTAGAACCATGTATCTATGGAATGTATTTTTTAATCCTCTGTATTGAGACTTGTGGGACACCCTCAAGTTCTTAGTTTTACTGACAAAGTAACAACAATGCAGTAAGTACAGTACATAAATACAGTACTGTATATTGATTATTAACTTGAGACGATTCACACTTGTATCATACCATTACCTCAACTGTGCCCCGAAGGACAAGTGGTATAAAAATTGATGGATATACAATATAATGTCCATAAGAAAGTGATCCAAAAGCATCACGGAATGTTATGATAAATGCGTTTATTTCACGTTGAATAGCTGCTCTGTAGTCTATGTACATACATGAATTTTAATATTAAGAATGCTTTTTTAAAAATTGAAATGCTTGAAAAAACAGAAATCTTGCAGTGTGCTGTTTGCAGTCATCACTGTAGGGTACAAATCTCAATTTACTTTAATTTCAGCTATTGGCGTTCATTTAATGTGCAACAGAGATACTTGAACAGGGAACAAAAGTGGTACGGCAAAGGAGACTTGCTGGTTGAACTCAATGAATGTAATGTGTTTTTTACAGGCTGCATGGACCCCTCTTCACATTGCATCATCTGCAGGGAGAGAAGACATTGTCAGAGCACTAATATCTAAAGGGGCTCAGCTAAACTCTGTAAATCAAAATGGATGCACTCCTCTACATTATGCTGCTTCCAGGGACAGATATGAGGTAACTTTCTTATTAAATGATGGTTTTCCATATATATATATATATATATTTTTTTTTTTTTTTTTTTTTTTTTGGGTGTAGCCATATAGTGTATCCTCCCAATACCAATCTTATTTATTTGAGTGCACCGTGGTGGACATTTGATGTTGGTATGTATATATATATTTAACAATGCCAATCAGTAACGAAGACAGGCTATAAATTATTAAGTGCATTTTTTTATATAAAATTTACAAATTGTGAGTTGTTGATTTAGTTCCACGGAGGTAGAAAAATCCATCCATCCAACCATCCATTTGCACACCACTTATCTTGAAAACAGTCTCGGGGTTGCTCTAGCCTATCCCAGTCGACTACTTCAATGTCTCCGTTTGATCCAAAATGCTGTTGTTCGCCTCCTAACCAGTTTATAAGAGGGAGCACATCACTCCAATACTGACTTCTTTTCACATGCTGACAGTACATTTTGAAATTCATTTAGCATACTGTACTTGTATTTGTATTCAAATCTTTAAATACGTATCCTCGCTCTAGTTTGCATTTCTGAACAACTCCACCCCTGTGCACCTGTCCGGTGCCTCAGGTCTGCAGACCAGATGCTACTGGAGGTACAGAGAACTAAGTGCTGCCATAAAGGAGATTGACCCATTTTATGTGGCCCTTCAGGGCAAATCATGCATGCCGACTTCATGTGTCTTGCATATTATTATCTTCATTTTGAACAATGCCGAGAGATGAGATCAAGAAAGTATTTTTTTGTTACCAATCCCTGTTTCAAAATAAATTAAAAATACTTGAACAACTAACTTTACTGACTTCTGAGTTCGAAACGAGTTATGTGTCAAATTGTTCTGGATATGTGATCATACAAAGCGATCATACATTTATACGGATTAATAGTCACATCAACTCTCCAAGGGACACACCATCAATGAGTTTGACACTGCTGTTTTTAAAGAATGTATGCTTCTTCTTTCATTGCTGTCCTTCTCTTTCCTTATAGATTGCACTGCTATTGCTTGAAAATGGAGCAGACCCAAATACCACAGACAAACTTGATTCCACTCCACTGCATAGAGCGTCTGCCAAGGGCAACTATCGCCTGATCCAGCTGCTTCTCAAACAGAGTGCCTCGACCAACATCCAAGACTCGCAGGGCAACACAGCACTGTATGTATGGAGCAATGCTTTGAAACCACTGTACCGTAACAACACAGTTTATATTATTTGATACTTGGAGAGAAGAAAAGGGACGTGTGAAATGACAAAAAAGTCATACGCTGCAGTTGTACTTGCCTCTTTTGTTTGCCATTCTGTTGAACCAGCCACCTGGCGTGTGACGAGGAACGTGTTGAAGCAGCCAAGTTGCTGGTTGAACATGGAGCCAGCATTTACATTGAAAACAAGGAGGAGAAAACCCCTTTACAGATGGCCAAGGGGAGCCTGAGCAACATTCTTCGTCGAATTGTGGAAGGATGATGCATCCTCAACGTAATGGTGCACTTTCAGTTAGTTGGAGATCACACCATTTTGACCTGGTCACAAAACCGGTAGCACAGATGTTGACATATCTGACCAAAAACACTGAAATGGACTGGCCAAAACTGCAGCCCTCCTTCTGTGAAGTTTGAATTGTTGCAACTTGCTAAATAAAGTGAGTCTTAAGCTTGTTTACAGTGTGTGGCTTTTCATTTGTAGGTCCTGTTGCACATACATTGCTATTTTGTTGGGTAGAGCAATAGTTACGGTATGTCTGTGTAAGCTCTCAGTTGTACAGGAGTGGTCGATCGATGAAAAGGTTTCTTCAGCCGTCATCTGTACTTCTTTGAAGGTGTCGGACGTTTCGCTTCTTATCCAAGATGCTTCTTCAGCGAACTAAAGTTTTACTGGTAGTTTCGGCCCTATATACATCCCTACTGTCCAGACGTAGCGGTGCCGGACTCTGCTATGATAGGTCCCTGCTCTCAGGTTGGGGGGAGCAGAGGACTACTCCCTGCGGCTCCACTGATTGCTCCTATTGTGCTGACTAACAACTGGCCGGATTGCCCTATTTGCTCTGGTATCACCTCATCAGCATTACTAATCCTATGTTGCCTAAGCAGGCTGTTGTACGAACGATCCAAATTGAACCTCACACCACCATATCCGTTTAGTGAAGGATTTAGCTGTTTTATGAAAATCGCTTCTTTTACTCCCAAAACTGAGAGCAGGGACCTATCATAGCAGAGTCTGGCACCGCCACGTCTGGACAGTAGGGATATATATAGGGCCGAAACTACCAGTAAGACTTTAGTTCGCTGAAGAAGCATGTTGGATAAGAAGCGAAACGTCCGACACCTTCAAAGAAGTACAGATGACGGCTGAAGAAACCTTTTCATCAATAGTTACGGTACAAAAAATGATTTGCATTTACTCCTAATGACCATTTAAAACTTGGAATTTGAAGTAGTGTTTTTTTAGGAATCTGTAATGCTTTACTTAGAGTCCTTGTTGTTGTTAGGCATTTTTTTGCCTTATTATTATTTATTCTTTTGACACAAGCTTTTGAAAACTGGTACCACTACTGTCTTTTTTCACTGCAATCTAGCCCGTGGTTGGCATTGGCAAATCTAAGTCACCTCCTCACTCGGTTTAGTGTGTTGTTGTGGGTCCACGTAACGGAGACAATTAAGGGAACGTGAAATGTTTCTTAATCTTAGCAGCAGAGCACCTCTTATTCAGCCTGTCACTCACACCATTGACAGCCGAGGACACGTTCTGGAATGCATATGATGACAGGTAAGAGTTGAGTCGGAATGTTCTCAGCATATTTAGGGGACACACCCACAGTGTCTGGGAGCTGAGTCGGAGATTTTATTTTACACGATTTGGGAGTATCAATGTTCGCTCTTGTTATAGAATCAAAGTGGGTCCGAGGAGTAATTATGAATGTATATCATTTATTTTATTCCAGTTGAGTAAATACATCTGCTTGAGTCGTAAATTCAAACTGATAGGAAATGGCGGGCACTATGACCAGGCATCTCATCCAGCAGGTGCACGGCAGGGGGCGAGTTTATGTTAGATATACACATGTATTTCACAGCATTTTCTGTTTGAGTTGGATCCACTTGTTAGCCGTTGGGATAAACACGTCTCCACATTCAGTCGTGTGTGCTCCTTCCTCAACGGCTACAGGCACACGTTTTTTTCGGCAATGGATGCTACATCATACAGTATTTAGTATCAAAACTTAGAGCAGACATGTATTTTAAGCGTGACGTCCCTGATCCGCTGTTTAAAGGACACTTTAATCATCTCTTCCATCTATAACTGCTTCAAATGTAAATTTCTCCACTGTGAGACTAATAAAGGCATATCCAATCCAATCCAATCCAAACAACAAAGAGCATGCACAAAAACGGTTAAGATTGAATGATCGTCTGTGTCGTCCTGTATTATTTAACGACTTCGATGTCCGATACTTATTTGTTTTTCTACTTTCTTCTTTCCCTAGCCTTTCACTGTAAATTCGTTATTTCTCAGTTGAATGAAGGGTTTCTTCTTTCTATTGTACGACTTATTCTTGACACCTGTGTATATTCTGCGTTTAAGACTTATTTGTTTCGCAATAACTAATTTGGTTTCTCACACCAGGGTCGCAAAAAGAACGTGGAACAGATATGTGCGTTTTAAAACCATCTCAAGCCAGCGTTGGCTTTCTTTCTATTATTATATTTTATCTATGGTTTTATTGTTGTGTGCTTTGTTTTTATTGTAAAGCTTCCTTGGGTGTTTTCAAAGGCGCTTGAAATTAAATATTATTATTATTATTATTATTATTATTATTATTATTATTATTATTATTCATGATTTCGTTTCATGACTCATAATTCATTCTTGGTAAGTCATGTGGGATGCACTGCACATGCGCACCAGTCAACCTTTGAGCAACTACTTCCTGAAAGGGTCGCGTCATACGATCTCTTTCACGCCAACCCTGGGAAAGATTCGCAGTAAAGTTGGAGGTAGATTATATCCCGACGAGCTGGACAGATAAAGGTAAAACTTGAACTCTGACAAACAAATGGACTAAACATGTGTAGAATTGCCCGCATGATGGGATTAGCTACATGCTTAATTGCTTACAGCTAGCACGAATGCAAAATGGCACTCTAGACAGACTGTACGCTTGCGTTTGACATATTTCTTAAACATTAACCGCCGAGCGAATTCTGTTTGTATCGTTGATGAGGAGCAGCAGTTAATTCCTCATAACACCAAAGAGAGCGTGACTACTAGTCACTCAAAATCGCCTGAGTTCTATATTTTAAGAGGTTGTGGTTGGATTTATTTGTTTTTGTTGGAGGTGGAGGGGGCATCGCACCAAAGGACATATTTGACAAACGCCAAGCGAATTGAATATAGCAAACGAATGTCAACGTTCCCCGTGTCTGTATTTTAGCACAATTGCAGTTGGCGATTAAATCCGACAATTAGAATATTGAGTTCAAAGAGCACAGGCTTTCAATCCACTCATGACTGTTAGACGTAAAGCTTTACAGCGTATATTAAGCAACCAATCGAACAAACAATCTTGCAAGCTCTAAAACGTTGATATTAAAGTTTTGTGTTGGCATTGAGACACACTACAACGACGGCATTTAACTTCTTTATAGTCAGTCACATGATAAAATACAACATCGTGCAGTGCAGTGGTACATTACTCTAAACTCCAACACCAATCGTAGTCCACTCGTTTGTTCTACATGCATATGAAACTGTTAGTAAGTTGAATGCTATTGGTTGTGTTGACAGGGTTTTTGTTGCTGCGTGGCAAAGTGATACACCCTGTTCTGTAGACATTGCCTCTCATGGCTGTGCCCATCCCACACGCATTTTCATGTCCCAACGCTGTTTGGAGTAGACGCCAGATGATAAACCTGAGGAGGTCCAAAATGTATAATTTTGAAATGTTTAGATAAAATATAGATTTTGTTCTATTCTGTATAATCTAGTTTTGAACGATTAATCTTTAATTTGATATGTTGGTAAAGTGTACCATGTTTCGTAAAAACCAATAATAAAACGATATAATAATGTAAACTGTCAAACTGTCATTATGACCTGACAGCAGGGCTACAGTAATTTTGGATTGGATATGGATATGACTTTATTAGTCTCACAGTGGAGAAATTTACATTTCACAGCAGCAAAGTGATGAAAGGAATGAAAGTAGAAAAACAAAACACAGTAAAGTCTCGTTATATCGATATTCAAGGGAGTCCGAAAAAATATCGATATAACCGGGACTATCGATATATCCGACCCTGTTTGCATGTAATTTTCTCCGTGCGTGCATAGAAATAGTATCGATATAACCGGGACTATCGATATATCCGATATCGATATAACGAGACTTTACTGTACATGAGCTGCTGGAAAGGCAGCCACTCTCGCGGCGCCGTCTTGAAGTCAAAAGACCAAAAAAAAAAACTAAATAACAAATAATATGACAGCATAGAGACAATATGACAAAACAAAGACACAGAGAGACATTCATTCTTCAGGACTTGCTGTACCCTCTTTGTGATGACATGAAGCAGTTCTAGATGAAAGAGGAGAGGATCAAAGCGTCTTTCCAACAGTGGATCAGGGACATCATGGTGGAATGTGCACGTCGACTACAAGCTAAATGTTGAAAGCAAACACGCAGCTGTAGCATCCATTGACGAAAAGAGATTATTTCACATCCCCTGTTCCACATAAATCTGCTTCAATTTCAAGCCGCAACAGTTCCACATACGCATTGGTGCTCTGCGCTGACGCTCCTTTCTTCTTATCGCGGGTTCCTCAAGCCATGCATCCATCCAACCGCAGACTGTCCACCAGCACTGACCTTTCCGCTAAACAAAGCGGGGCTGTGAAGATGCTGCCCATTACAGGCGCAAAAAAGCACAATGGCCCTTTGGTGTCCAGCGATGGCAGTCGAATGGCTCCGACATTCCTCCCATTCAAAAACAGTACTGGCATATTCTTGCTGCCGAAAAGGCGCAACCGCTCAGTACAGTCTCCTCCTTGATGAATGTCGTGGTCAAAACTGCTGATAAACAATCTGTATCCGTTCCACACGATGCACAACAACACAAAGTGACAAAAGAAAACACAAAACAAGACAAAAACAACCAAAAAAAAGCAAGGCTCATGAGAGCACTCGCTGAGGCTGCCTACTCGGGCGCCATCTTGGACTTCATCTTGGATTTTCCTTGTGGAATCATCACCAACTGTAGTCATCATTAGTTGACAAATAAGATCATATCATTTGTAAACCGTAGCATATCACACCAACAAGCAGAGTAACAATCATTAGCCTATGGCTTGAATTCTTTCAGGTATGTACAATGAATAATAAAGACAATAAAGATGACAGTATATTCAACTTTGACGAAACTTTGAAGATGCACAATTTTGTGCTGTCACGTTTAGCGTTTGAATTGGATTGGATTTACATGTATTAGTCCCGCAGAGGAGAAATGTACATTTTGCTGCAGCAAAGTTATGAAAGGAAGATGAAAGGAAAGAAAGAAGTAGAAAAACAAAATATAGGAGCTGCTGGAAAGGCATCCTCTCTTGCAGCGCCATTTTGAAGTCAAAATAACAAAAAAAAACTAATAAATATGACAAAACAAAGACACAGAGTCATTCATTCTTAAAAATTTTATGTACCCTCTTTGTTACAAGAAGCACTTCTAGATGAAAGAGGAGAGGATCAAAATGTCCTTTTCACCAGTGGATCAGGGATGTCATGGTGGACTGTGCATGTCTACTACAATCTAAATGTTGAAAGCAATTAATCATAGAGCACAATATTCTGTGAGTCTTGAGAAATCAGCCAAAATGGTTCAAAACGTTTGCTTTCACCAGGGTTGCCATCCGTTTAAATGGTCTGCACAGAATGAGCTAAGTAACATTGGATTGGATTGGATTAGCCTTTATTAGTCTCGCAGTTGAGAAATTTACATTTCACAGCAGAACAGTGATGAAAGGACATTTGGAAATGTAAATTACACCCGTTGTTCTTGATTGACACTTCACACATTTGAAAAACATCAGAAAAAAAGGAAAGGGGGAAAGTAATATTATCGCGAACCCATTTTGTTTCTTTTGTCCATACCATTGTCTAATTACAGTAATGTTTGATTACTCGCAGTCCACTGAGAGCTATTGCCACTGGATGTACGTGTGCCATCATGGTGACAATGGAGTCATCCAGCCAATTTCTCTGACCGTTTTCTTTTTTTTTTTTTCCTCCTTCTGGTCGCAGATAGCAATCCACCTGCCAACTGCAATCATGTCAGACTTCAAAGAAGATGGCCGACTCGAGAGCGATGATATGGTTGACTTCTCCCTCATGAAAAACCGTCTCCACTCGTTCAATGGCTCCAGTCTGGTTGAGCAGGTGCCTGCGGAGCGACTGGCCCGGGCCGGATTCTACTACACCGGTCACGCTGATCGGGTCCGCTGTTTCAGCTGTGAAATGGCGGTGGAAAACTGGTGCAGGGGAGACACACCGGTAGAGAGGCATAAAGAAGTAAGTCCGGATAAGATGGAAATACACGCGCACACACGCACGCACACACCATCTCCACTTCCAACATATTTGATCTGAATTCTAGGTTTCCCCACTGTGCAAGTTCCTCAGTTGCACCCATCGCACTGATTTCCAGCACAGTTCACAGTTGACAGGCTCGAGATACAATGAAGACGCTGAAGATATGGAATATCGTTTGAGAACAGGTGAGGTGGTTGACGAGTCCACCTACCCGATGATCCCTCATATGAGGCGGGAGGAGGCCAGACGTCAGACGTTCTCCTCTTGGCCATCCACTGTTCCTGTGACAGCCATAGATCTGGCACAAGCTGGCCTTTACTACCTAGGCCAGGGTGACCGGGTTCAGTGTTTTTGCTGTGGTGGCATGCTAGGGGGCTGGGAAGCAGGGGACACGGCCTGGTGTGAACATGGGAAACATTTTCCCCACTGCTTCTTCATCCTCGGCCATGATGTGGGCAACATCCCGTCCGAAGAGGGTATGGGCGTGCAGAATCGTAGCAGTCCACCTCAAGTAAACAGTCTCGTGCCTATGAGGAGCTTTGAAGAGAGGCTACGCAGCTTTACGGGAGTTCAGCACCCTGTCGATCATGCTGGACTTGCAAGGGCTGGCTTCTACAGGACGGGTATGTACTTGACTACTATATATACATACATACATACATACATATATATATATATATATATATATATATATATATATATATATATATATATATATATATATATATATATATATATATATGTATGTATGTATGTATGTATGTATGTATGTATGTATGTATGTATGTATGTATGTGTGTGTGTGTGTGTGTGTGTGTGTGTGTGTGTGTGTGTGTGTGTGTGTGTGTGTGTGTGTGTGTGTGTGTGTGTGTGTGTGTGTGTGTGTGTGTGTGTGTGTGTGTGTGTGTGTATCTCTCTCTCTCTCTCTCTCTCTATATATATATATATATATATATATATATATATATATATATATATTTTTTTTTTTTAATGTTTGTGTCCGTGCGTGTGTAGGAACAGGAGACATGGTGATGTGCTTTCGTTGTGGTGGAGGACTAAAAGGCTGGCAGCCTGGTGAAGACCCATGGGAAGAGCATGCCAAAAGTTACCCTGGGTAAGAACAATTATTTCAACAAGCGTTTCACCTAATGTTGGTGTTTAAACTCGTATGACATTCCAAACTCTCCATTAGATGCAGCTTCTTGTTAGAAGAAAAGGGGCAAGAATTTATCAACACCATCCAGCTTCAAAATCACCAACAAAACCAAGCTGTAAGGCTACAAAAATTACATTTATTTGCCACTCAAGTTTGAAATCTCAATTGGTAATGCCCATTTGGGACATGATCACACTTTTTGTTGACAAATATGCCTAATCAATGACTTTTTAAACTTTTGTGACATTTAAGGGTGTTTTAATAGAGAAACAAGTATTGTTCTATTTCAGTTATGAACGCTGGCGCGTGTGGTTCCCGCTGCTCACCCACAGAAAAACATCCTGTGACCTTGAGAGTTTTGAAAGGCGCCTATAAATGAAATGAAATGAAATGTATATGTACTCCATTCTTTTCAAGATTATGGCAGTTTGGGTTTGAATTGTTATTTTTCTGTTTATTGTTTCAAAAATGTTCAGTATGCTGTATAAGGTCTGTGCCACACTTAAAGGACAACCGACGTCTCCGGACAAGTTGTGTCCATAATTTGTAAAATGGCTTCAAATGACTTCTACTGAGCGTATTTTACAAAGATTCCACCACATATAGCTATATGTAAAATAATTTAAGACTTGCGCTGAATATTCCGGAAGTCTTGTTTTTGAGTTGGTGACGAGTCCTCACCCTACGTCACTGACGGAACGCCCCTGACTGAAAAAAGGACACATTGTAGCAGTCCTTCCATCACGTCAATGCATTTTGCTGTACTTGTTTGGTCTGAAAACTTGTGTGTGTTGCACCAAAAAGAGGCAGAATAGGGCGACAAAGCTCTGTGTAAGGAATTAATCAGCCTGTGGAAACGGGCTGATTAATTCCATACACGGAGCTTTGTCGCCATTTTCTGCTTTTTTTGGTGATACACCCCCCCCCCCCTATTGCCTCAAAATGGCACAGAATAAATTCTTTAATCAATTGCAAACATGTATGCTTTCCTCTTCAGAACTATTTGAATCATATTCATAACTGGATGAGTAACAAGAAAGCATATTCTCCGAATCTGAAGCCATTGTTATGATTCTCCAGCAAGGCAAGACGTCTTGGGGTGACAACACGAAGTGGGGGCGGGACTTTCTGAAAATGCCCAATTCGCAGGTCAATTTTTTGCAGATTTTGGACACTTTAAGTCATTTTTATTGGTGTTTTGCATTTGAATAAAAATATCATACTACGTGTTTTGGGTATTTTAGATGCTATAAAACGTTTTTCTGATGTCAGCTAAGAAACAAAAAAGTGATGTTGGTTGTCCTTTAAAATTATTTGGTTTGTTCCAATTGGTCTTTTTAAGCAGATTTGTTAGATTTTATATTTTCAAAAATTCTATGTTGCATTTTAGTGTGTATAATTTTTTTATAGGGGGTATTTTTTAAAAAAAGGTTACAAACTTTTGTGTAATAACAAATTAAACAGCAATTCTGAAACGACTATACGGACATAGAGCAAAACCGAAACATACATTTTCAGGACCTGAACTACAGTAGACTGCAACTGGTGATTAAGTTTGGGAAAACGGTATAATGGAAGATTAATATGTCTGTGCAGGATATTTATTGTCATTCTCTCCTTTCCTAATGCACCTGTTTCTTTTCAGACCTCAAGTCATCAAAACGGATTTACAGCGTACAGAAATGGTAAATAGTTGAGATTTTATCCATCCATTGATTAATCCGTTTTCTGTGCCACTTTTCAGTTCAGAGTAACGGGAAGACGGGTATCTTATTTAATCTGATTTAGGGTGAAACGCAGACTGCTGCCTGACAGGACCTAACACTTGTTAATCATGGTGCCCATGTAAAGACAAACAATCAGACATACTCAGATTTGCAATGCCACTTTGTGGGAAATGAGATGGCTTTAAAATCTGGGTGTGAAGTTATCTAAAATTGTTGATCCTTTGTATTTTGTTCAAAGTATGTCATAAATGTGTTCACGTGAGATTAGTTTTTATTGGGAAAAAGGGTTTCTCCTTTAATCCCATCAGAAAAGACATCATTATGTTATTTTGCCCCTCAACGCTTGTGATATTATTTTGCCCATGAATTCCTAAGGTGTATGCAGAAATCACAAACAAACAAACAAAATATCAGAAGATGGGCAACCGTGTATGTTGTTGTTGATGACTAAGCATGTTTTTTTCTTCTGTTTCAGATGAAGACCCATTGGAAACACTACGGAAACTGCAGAGGGAAAAACAATGCAAAGTGTGTATGGACAGAGATACTTGCGTCGTCTTTATCCCGTGCGGTCATCTGGCCACCTGTGAGGAATGTTCACAGACGCTTATTAAATGTCCTATTTGTTGTGGGGCAATTACACAGAAGGTCAAGACGTACATCGCTTAGGAAAAAATATAATTTTGCCAAACATATCCTTCTGTGCTGCTGTCTCATAATCCCTGACTTTGTATTTTAATATGTGTAGGTAACCTGTAATATTACAAAAGACTGTTTGATCACAAGAATAGCTATTATCAGGCAAGAGTGGATGATAAAAGTGTTTAATAGGTGAATAGTAAGTATATAAACACTCTGTTATTTCTCCCTATTTCCATTCCAGATGTGCCTTGACTTCAAGTTGCTTTTAATTTGATGTGTTTGGAACAGCTCCAAATTACTTGTAGTGGGAAATACTGTATTTGATTTCACACTCGTTTGCTTTTACTTTTGTTTAGAAATACCTTGACATTTTGAAGAGGTAACTTACATAGCTATTTATTTTTAAATAAGGGTTGCACCAATAAAATGAACTATTTGATCATAAATCATGTTACACTGTGTGTTCATACGGAATACTACCTAATTAAATAACAATTTCAAATTACGTTTTTTTTTTTACGTTTGGTTGATACAGGGCGAGTAAGTGCAAGAAAATGGTTTCGATCCCCTACAGCAGAGGTCCCCAATCCCCGGGCCGCGGACCGGTACCGGTCCGTGGGTCATTTGGTAGCGGGCCGCGCAGAAAGAATAAATCAGTTACATAATTTCCGTTTTATTTATTATCTGAGTCCGAACTATGTTTTATTTTGAAAAAATAAAAATTACCAGATTACATCCCTCTATGACTTACTTTTGAAGCATGTCAAAACGCTTGTGTAGATCACGTAATATATACCGCTAAGATTAGCCGGTTTCCATGCCTGTCGTATCATTTTATTTTGTTGTATTCATCCGCCAGTCCATAAAAATATTGTCTGACATTAAACCAGTCCGTGGCACAAAAAAAGTTTGGGGACCACTGCCCTACAGTACCATATAGACATGGTTGTTTGATGTGCAATACTGAGCAGTGGCCAGTGGGTGTTGAATGGTCGAGCGCTGCTCATGTGGCCGCTAGGTGGTAGCTCTGTACAAGGATTTTCTCCTCCCGGGTCGTCGAAACAACAAATTGAACTACGGAGCAAGCGGGCGAGAGAACGTCCGAAACCGCCTCTGACCGCGACTTTTAAACTTTTTTTTAACTAAATTAAGTGTGAGATTTGCCCAGAGGCTTGTCGGCGTAATACAAGTTAGAAATCATCTGGGAGTATCATATCTCAGCAAGGTAAGTTAGCTGTAAAATGGCGGAAAGCTATATGGAACTTAGTTGATTTGTATTTTGCTAGCCGCTTGCTAGCGAGGCTAGTTGAGCCTAGAGCGCGGATGTCTGCCTCAACCAAGTCGCCTCGCTAGCTCCGCCGTGAGAGGCTAGCTGCACCCTGGTTGGTAGCGACCGAACGCACACGTTTATCAAAATGACGTAAAATAGAACGGTCAAAAAACAACGTATTTTGTTGGTTCGGTGGACTTGGTTGTACTTGACAATAATTGTAAACAATGTTTGTTGCTTATGCAATACGGTACTGAAACTCCCGAGGCAAGATGGAGGACGCAAGGACGTGATGTTTTTTTAGGGAACATTAGCACGTATTGTTAGCATGGTTGACTATTCCTGGTTGATCTTGCTCGTGATTGTTGTCTTAATTGTCAACGTTTATGGTATTAAAGCTGAACCTGGGATAAGAGTCGTTTATAAAACGGCCATTGGATACGGCTTCCTCTCGCCAGTTTCTTCTCACACATATTAGCATGTGATGGCACCGTCGAGCTTGCCTTGTTGTGTTATAATGGTCGTTCTCAGATAGCGGCAACAGCGATGACCCACTCCCAAAATCAAAATCATACTTTACGCTGAGCTATAGTGCATTTGTTTGTGCATATCCACTCTTGTAGTCTCCGAAATTCACGGTTGCTAGCGCCGCTAGCACCACCCGCGCACCGGTGTCAATTTTGACAGGAACCGACGAAGAGCGTGGTCGCGTCGGCTCCGTTGGAGGGAACTGGGGCATTTGCGCGGTGCTGCTTTGACTCTGGAACTCCTCACTTTTGAGCTTTTCGGTTCTTTGCTCGCGAAGATCTTCGCCCCAGCTTCATTGTGTCAAGTTTATGAGATTCCTTGAACGATTTGGCGCCACTTTTTTCAGTCAACACCCATTGAATCCCGTCATCTTGTCATCACCGAATATTGACTCAGTAACTCGCGAAATTCCAGATGTCATTAAATGTCAAAAAATAATGGTTTAAGCAAACAGTGCCATGTTGCATTACCAATAAATCACCTATGTAGAGTTGTGATTGATATTGTGGTTTATGTTAGCTGCATTAAATGCTACATATTGGAAGCAGCGATAGGCCTCCTCTTGTATTATCTCTCGTTTGTTAATTCGTTTATTAATCGGCCCTAGTACCTTAATGACAGACCATTCACTGTATGTTGTAGGATGCACGATGTTATTTATGAGCATTGGGGAAAGTGTTATTATATCGTTTATTGTGCAATTGGTACGTCGGTGGTTGCCTTTATAAAGTTACTCTCTCGAAATCCATGCATGTATGTGCCCACTTTTCCATACAATACAGTAAAGGAGTAGTTGTGGCCTGCTGTATCTTGTTGATGTTGGTAACGTATTCTGATTGGTTGAAATGCGCGAGGGGGGGCAAAACACGTCTATATATGGTTAGTGAGGAAGATACTCCAATAGTTGAAAATCAAGGGGGAAAAAGGAACCAATGCTCTGAGTGCTGAGGGCCACAAGAGCATCTGTACCGCCCACCGTTACCATGTGAAGCAAGAAAAATCTGTTTTCATCAGTTTGTTTGCCTGAGTGCTACTTCTCTTCTTTTATATCTTTAGATTTCATGCGAGCTTCTGAGTTGTATTTTCTGAGTGTTAAAATCCAGTAATAAAGTGGATGTTATCCAGAAGATGTTAGAGAAATGATAGCAGCACCAGAAATACCAACAGACTTCCCCTACACTCAGTAAGTACCCCTTGTCATTTTTGGCTTTCTTACTTTGCTTTTTATATGCCCAAATGTTCACATGATCATTTACCTTTCTATTCCTAGGGATACAGACACACAATTTTCTTCAGACACAGACTTTTCAGAAGATCCAGATGGGAGGACTTCAAATTCAGCCAAAGGAAAGGTATGTTAAGCTGTATAGGTTTCCTACTCCTGTAACTAACAGTTTTAAAAGAAACGTAAAAAAGTGACAAATGTTAGTCTTTAAATGACAATTTTGTGGTAATAGAATCACACATATATGACAATGATTAACGTCATACAAATTTTGTTGATTAAATGTATTGGGCCACACATTGCACTCTGGGAACTGAGTCTCGACATCATATGACACACCTGTGCAGTGTAGCTGTATTCTATTCATCTACGGCACAAAAACGCAAGGGGGCTGGGGGGAGCTCTATATTGGTCGCACAAGATTTGGCATTGTCAAAATAAGTCAGCCTCATGAAAAACTTTTCCATGGCTTATATTCAATTTAAATGGATTGGCTTTACCCTCCTTTGGAACGAGCATCAATGCCCGAAGAGGGTCAACGCCACAAAGCATTTCAGAAAAGGCAACTGTTGGTGTCTGGACTTGTTAACTTACATGGGTGCCTAAACATTTTGGATCGTAGGTCGTCTTTTCAATCCACCAACCTCCCACAATCGACCCGTTACAACGCATGCACATGCTTGCATGCCATGATGAGTGACAGTGTAACACTGAGGCATGCGACTCACTTTTGCAGCCTGTTAACTATCAGAGCTTACACATATTGTTTTAAAATGCTTCCCTTTGCCCTCAAAACTCCTGTTCTTTGGCCGTCCGTGCCCTCAGTGGATTGTCCACAAAATAAACTCTGAAGGAGAATAATGATAACAATAAAAGCACAAAATATATGATCATAAACTGCAATTGCTGATTGCTGAATTCTCATAATTTACGGTGAGTCAGATTACGTGCCACTGTACGTTAAAGATGTACTTGATTTATTTAATTTTATTGTTTAAGACCTCTACAACTACTTGCGACAAACTTGGAACCAGTCTGCGATCTACATGTCGATCGCAATCGATGAAATGGGCATCCCCTTATTATAATTTTACTTGCTGTAATATTCATTTATATATTTATTTATTTGCGCGTTTACGGCGTAACAGAGCGTCAAGATATTGGATTGGATTGGATTGGATATGCCTTTATTAGTCTCACAGTGGAGAAATTTACATTTCACAGCAGCAAATATGACATCACATCCGATTTCTTCAAGGTTACGTGTGTGACATCCAGTATTCAGGTAGAGAAACTGCAATTATAAAATTGAACGTTACTGAAAGTACTTATAATCACTCTACAACAGGGTGTCACACTCATTTTTTTGCCGTGGCCCACATTTTAGTTATGGTTTCCTCTCGAGGGTCGTTATGAATTTGGGGAAGCCGTCAGAATGTTTAATCCCCTCCACATATTAGACAAAGGGCGCACTACAAATTAATCAATACATGGTTTTCAGATTTGAAGTAAAAAATAATGATTGTTCTTGTCGTTTATGTGCGACAATTTGAAATTTTGTTTCGGATTTTAGTAACCATCATGGAATTTCACAAGTTTGATTTGCTTTGGTGGGCCAAATAAAATTATGTGGCAGACCAGGTTTGTCCCCCGGGCCCTGACTTTGACACCTGAGCTCTACAAAGTTGTATTTTACTTATCAATCCATTTTCTGAGCTTTTTCTCCTCACGAGGGTTCGTGGGCATACTCGAGCCTTTCCCAGCTCTAGATAGGGTATACCCTGAAATATTGGTCAGCCAATCTCGGCCGAGCCACACATGGACAAACAACTGTTCAAACTCACGGTCACACCAATGGACAATTTAGAGTGCCCACTCAACCTACCATGCATGTTTTTGGAATGTGGGCGAAACCAGAATATCTGGAGAAAAGTCACGTCGGCACGGGGTGGGCCGGAGCCGGATACAAAACCAAGACCTCTGCACTTTGAGGCAGGCATCCTAACCTAAATCGATTATACTTATCCTTGTATATGAGTATGGCATGAATGATCAAATCATTAATTTCATATTCATACTAATGCAGTAGTGGCTGCAGGAAAGCATTTTATTTAATGCCTTTCAGCCCAAATGAAATGTCATTCTGTTTGATAATTTGGTTTAATTGTTACTGGAATGCAAATCTCTATACAAGCATGACGAATAATTATAGGGCATTTTCAAACTGCTAAATTTAGATGAGGAAAATACGGCCCTTATTTTCGGACACGGTACTGACTTAAGTTACTAGTTACGGAATCATATTTTGTTTTTACATTTTAATCAATCGTTGAACAGACAATTGTAAGAAAGCATGTTTCATGTTTCCCTTGCTTTCTTTCAGGGTGGAAAGAAGGGGAAGAAAACAGCAGGAGACAAAAGCAAGGGGGCAAAAGGGGCAGGGCGGATAAATGGCCATCACCAAGAGAATGGCATGGAAAACATGATGCTGTTTGAGGTGGTGAAGATAGGGCGCAGTGCAATGCAGGTGGGATAGATTCTATCACAAACATCTATGTGGTCATATTAAGAAAATCCAACACTTATCTCGTTTCTTTTGACATATGTGTTGCCCTTGACAGTCGGTTGTTGATGAGTGGATCGAGTCTTACAAACACGACAGAGATGTTGCGCTGCTTGATCTCATCAACTTTTTCATCCAGTGCTCAGGGTGTAAAGGTATATTCTTAAATGTTCTCGTAATTCACCCAGTTAATTGACCAGTTAATTTTGCTTTTTTTAATAGTTTTACTGACCTCATGTCACCATTGATAATTCTTTTTTTCTGACTCGATCAGGTGTTGTTAGTGGAGAGATGTTCCGCAACATGCAGAACTCAGAAATTATCAGACGAATGACAGAGGAATTTGATGAGGTAATTCAATATGAGCCTTTTCTGTTTAATTTCGGTTGTGTTAATGTTTGAGATTTTCTTCGAATCGTTGCTTTTTGCACATATTTCATGGCACCTGGAGTAGCAGCTCTTACTAATAAACCTTCTCTTTTCCTCTGTAGGACAGTGGAGATTACCCTCTTACTATAGCGGGGCCGCTGTGGAAGAAGTTCAAGTCAAGTTTTTGTGAATTCATTTCAGTCCTTGTGCGGCAGTGTCAATACAGTATCATCTATGATGAATATATGATGGACACAGTTATCTCCCTCCTCACCGGATTATCAGACTCTCAAGTCAGAGCCTTCAGACACACATCTACACTGGCAGGTAAAATATTTGCTGTTTTCACCCCAATAATCGAGGTGACCTGTGAGGGGCAGTATTGTATTTTCCAGATTATAAACCACTACCTTTTTCCCTCGATTTGAACCTCGAGGCTTCTAATTTGACACGGTTTGTTTATGAATTTTCATTGGCGAGTTTCAAGCCGTCACTAATTTTTATCCAAAGGCTCGTCACATTTGACCAGAAAAAAAACATGTCACATTGGATGAATGCAACTGTCTAGAATCTGCCTTTATTCTGATTTATTCATCATCCATTAATAAAGAGTACCTAATGTATGTGCAAATTAGTTTTCACGGCTAAATGTAACTGTTGCGGCCTTTAATCAGACATGTTTTTTAGTCCGGAAACTATAATAATTGATTTATGAAAATCACTTGTGTCGTTGTATCTTTCTTTACAGCAATGAAGCTGATGACAGCCCTGGTGAATGTAGCTCTAAACTTGAGCATTAACATGGACAACACTCAACGACAATATGAGGCAGAGAGGAATAAGATGGTGGCCAAAAGGGCCAATGACAGACTGGAGCTCCTCTTGCAGAAACGTAAAGAGGTATGGTCACTTTCATTTACACCAGCCTAATTTTGGAAAACGGGAGTTCATTTTCAATTATAATTTAATTTGGGAATCAAAAAGGGGCACGGATGACCAGCCAAATGCTAGAATATTTTCACTGGACAGCGCATAGCAACATCAATATGTCATTTGATGCATGCTAGAAATTGTTGTCATTTGAATTTCTGAAATTGTTTGCCAAATAGATGGATGTTTGTATTTGTAGTTTTTTTTAGATAGAAAGCGCAGCGATCAATATGTGTTCTGGGTTAGAGTTGAGAATTCTGCAGCATGTTTTATATAATCGCTTAATTTTGCGACAGAATTCATGCCTTCCTGTTTTAGAGTTGCAACCGTTAATTTGGTGGTCGAAACATTTATATTCACACCTAGTTTTATTCAACAAACATCTACTGTTAACTGGGTTATGTCACAGCAGGTCCCACCTGCCTCCCATCTGCTTACCACAGCCTAGTGGATTTTTTTAGCTGCCACAATATGATAGTGCACTTTTGATAAATGATAAGGACAGTGGTCACTGAAGTAACTGACAACAATACCACATCATTCTACTACATTTTTTAGAAAATATCCTTTGGACAGCTTAGTAAAAGACAGTTCAGGTACATCCGGGTAACATCCGGTGCTAGTGCAAATGGCTGCCGCTGCTCACCCGCACAAAAAAATCCTGTGACTCTAAAGTGTCCTTGAGAGTTTTGAAAGGCGCTTAGAAATTAAATGTATTATTATTATTATTATATATATATTTTTTTAATGTATACTAAGAAAGTGTTACCCTAGTGCCGCAGAATTCCTGCATCATTATGTGTCTTCAGCACCCACACTATCATCCCCATTTTTCAGAGTAATTTACTGGAAACTGTGTTTCCATTTCAGCTCCAAGAAAACCAGGATGAGATTGAAAACATGATGAATGCAATATTTAAAGGAGTCTTTGTACATCGTTATCGGTACGGAATCCCCCCGCCCCAGCTTTGTAAGACAGTTGTTGTATTGTCTTTCAACTAATAATTACAATGTTTCACCAGTGATTCAATAGCAGAGATCAGAGCAATCTGTATAGAAGAGATTGGAGTTTGGATGAAGCTCTACAGCGACGCCTTCCTTAACGACAGTTATCTAAAGTATGTGGGGTGGACCATGCACGATAAGGTGGGTTAGCTAAGAAATTTACTTTAGCTTCAAAATTTTCGACAGCATATTCTTTCTTTTGCTGCAGCAAAAGAAAGAATATGCTGCACTAGCTATCTTTTGTTTTAGTTAAATCAAATATCTTTTTTTGGGGGGGCTCGTACCTGGGATACCTGTGTAAAAATCAATTTTAAAATAAAAATCTTTACCAATACCCAATGTTCTTCCAAATGTAAAAAGCATGGTACAGGTAGCCCACACTACTGTCCCCAACCTGGATTGAACCTGAACAGTTCAGTACAAATTTGCTGCACACAGCATTAGGTTGTGAATTAAAACATGGCTGAATTTTTTCTCCCCCCCTACCCCTAGCAAGGTGAGGTGCGACTCAAGTGTTTGACAGCTCTACAGGGTCTGTACTACAATAGAGAGCTTAATGCAAGGCTGGAACTCTTCACCAGTCGCTTTAAGGTCAGTGCCACCTGCTGGACAGCTTCAACACTACAATTACACCACTTAGTGCCGATACATCTTTAACAAGCTCAGTGGTCATTGATGTGTATGACACAACTAACAATGTCTTATTTTTTTTCCTCAATTGCTTCATTTGTACTGAAAAAACATGTTAAAATTTCTTCCCTTTGAATTTTTTCCCTTCAGGACCGCATTGTCTCCATGACCTTGGATAAGGAGTATGACGTTGCAGTACAAGCAATTAAGTTGCTCACTTTAGTTTTGAAGTGAGTTCTACGTGGTCATCTCACACTTGGAACCGCATTTAACATGTATTAATGGAAAAAAATCTTCTTGTTGGAAACCCTTTGTACACAAGCACACAAAGTATTACATCCAGGACAAGGGGGTAACTTCTAACAATTTTGTTTGTACCTTTTACTTACACGCCTCTTTTTTGTTTTTGTGTCTGCAGTAGTACAGATGAGGTTTTGACCCCTGAGGATTGCGAGAGTGTCTATCATCTGGTCTACTCAGCACACAGGCCGGTTGCTGTTGCAGCAGGAGAATTCCTCTACAAAAAGTACGTCGGATTGGATTGGATTGGATTTGCCTTTATTAGTCTCACAGTGAGAATTTACATTTCACTGCAGCAAAGTTATGAAAGGAATGAAAGTAGAAAAACAAAATACATGAGCTGCTGGAAAGGCAGCCACTCTCGCGGCGCCGTCTTGAAGTCAAAAGAAAAAAAAAATGTCAGATGTGACCTAAATAGAATTGAGCGTTTCACCGACAAACTGACGTTCTACACTTTCTTTAAACTCTCCTCAGGTTTTGTGGCTTACCCACAAGGATAACCAGAATTTATCTTATTTTGTATGCTGCGTTAACATATGGGACTCGTAACTTTCTTCCAATAACTGAATTTGGGTCTCTGTAAAGTTTAAAGCGCTTAGTGTTCTGTAACAGTGCTGTTATTTGCCAATTTTGACAAAGGTGGCAATGTTTTAAAAGTACAAGCAAGAAGTAGAGTTTACACTTGTGGATTCTTTATTTTGAATGTAATTTGTGTATCACAGCCCTTGACATGACGATACAAACAAAAACAATGTGGCAGGTTCACTGTGTGTGCAACGAAAGAATGTATAAAATTAAAACATCCTCATCAGCCACCTTTCTGCATGCTACTTTTTGCAAGACCCTTGTTGCTTCTATGCGTGATTACATTTAATGGCCAAATAGAGGACGTTTTGGGAATGAGTTGCCAAATTACTCTGTTTTAAAAGATTGTTTAGCCAGAGGGAACCAGAGGAGGAAGGCGCCCCTAAAAGGAGAGGCAGACAAAGTCCAAACGCCAACCTCATCAAGACCACTGTCTTCTTCTTCCTGGAGAGTGAGGTACACTCATTTTCATTCAGTCTTCATTGATTGCATACAAACTATCAAGTTACAAAGCTATGCTGTATGATTGTTTGTAGCTCCATGAACATGCAGCCTACTTGGTGGACTCTCTCTGGGATTGTGGTCCGGAATTACTGAAGGACTGGGATTGTACCATCAGTTTACTATTAGATGACCCATTTGCAGGAGAGGAAGGTATGATGAAAACCCCATCATGTGTCACTGACAAGTAGCTGGATTAACCAGGACTTTTTTTCTTCTTGACTTCTAGCTCTGACAGATAGACAAGAGACCGCTTTGATTGAAATCATGCTCTGCACTGTGCGCCAGGCTGCTGAATGTCACCCCCCTGTGGGAAGAGGCACGGGGAAGCGTGTAAGTTGCATTTCTGGGATTGTCCTTTTTTTTATTTTTTATATCGAACGTAATAAGTTTTAGAGCCTACAACGAAGTTTTCACTCCACAAAATTTATGAAGCAATAAATGTTCAACGCACTTTCAGGGTTTATCAGCATAATGTAAATAAATGGATAAAGAAACAAATACATATATACATAAATAAATAATTAAAAACAAATAATCATTTTCCAGTCCAATAAAAAAAATAATAATAATAATTACTGTGCGGTTCTAGACCATATTAGTCGCTAGTGTATTTTTTCTATAATCATGAATTCTGACAGCATAAAGATATTTGACTTGGTTTCAGGTGATGACGGCGAAAGAAAAGAAGACTCAGCTTGATGACAGAACCAGACTGACAGAGCTCTTTGCTGTGGCTTTGCCCCCTCTACTGGCCAAGGTACGTCATGACGTTCATACTTCGTCTTGAGCAAATAGCTTCATTTAATGTTTGCCCAACAGTATGCTGTGGATGCGGAGAAGGTGACCAACTTGTTGCAGCTCCCTCAGTTCTTTGACCTTGAAATTTACACCACAGGACGTTTGGAAAAGGTCAGCCAAATGTTCTTTTTAGATTATATTGATTGAATTCTAACCTGAGTAATACACCCCCCAAGCATGCCATACATGCCGAGCGCCGGCCGAACAAGTGGATGGTTATATGCCTAAATGTTCTGTATTGTGTTATGTTGTGATATATGATATGATATTATATTATGCACATCATTACATATTATCCAGAGCTTCCCTGCGCACACATCACATTTCCTTGATATTTACTTTCTCCGCCAGTCACCTAAAATGTTTATACCTTACTTGATCTACATACTTCATTTTTTTGCAGTTTGGTGTTTTTATGGGATTCCTAATTGAATTTATTTTCCGTAGTTTCCGGTGTAAATAAGGCGCACCAGGGTATAAGGCGCACCCCCAATGAATGGTGTATTTTCAAACTTGGCACAAACTAAGGCACACTTTCAATGAATTATAACAGTTTTTCAAATATAATGTATAAATATATAAACATTTTCCAAATATCAGGCACACCACATTATAAGGCGCTACAATAGAGGCTGGTACGCATGACTTCTTCTATAGGGAAGCGGGAAATGGAGTCGTGGCTGCTGACACTAGTTGCGAGACCTGTTGCGGCTCAATATTATTTCACATATAAGGCACACCTACACCTGCATATTAGGCGCAGGGTCATCTTTTGAAGAAAATCAAGGGTTTTCTGTGCACCTTATACACCGGAAAATACGATATATTATTGTGTTATAAGGTTACCTTGAATAGTCAAAAACACCTCCAAATATATTTCTGTTGGAATGTATGAATATTAATATTTAATTTGTGCACATTTTCAATCCTACATTTTTGACTTTGTTGACTGTGTTATCTGTTTACCGCAGCACCTCGAAGCCCTGCTCCGCCAAATCAAGGAAATTGTGGAGAAGCACACAGACACTGAAGTTTTGGAGACATGCTCTAAGACGTACCATGCCCTCTGCAATGAAGAGTTCACAATATTTAACAGGGTCGACATTGCCCGCTCCCAGCTGCTGGATGAGCTGGTGGACAAGTTCAACAGGCTATTGGAGGATTTTCTACAAGAGGTATGAGTCAAAGTCGACTTTCTGTTAGCCCTCTTGCTGATAACCATACTTGATTATCATCTCTCTTTTTAAAATGTTGAAGAAAATGTCTTTATTTTAGTGTTTTTTTACCCCCTTTTACGTGTTCATTTAAGTAATTATTGAATGCTAATTAATGAGTCACTTATCCCATGCCACCCAAAATGCTGCTGTCCATGCAGAATTGTTTACCTTGTGTGCTTTTGGAATCATTTTAGGTCAGGGTGTGCTGATACCACTTTATTCAGGGCAAATACGAGAGGAAGTACTTTGACAACTAATCAGTACCGAGCACCGATATTTGACACTTTGTGCCATTACATCTTGCAATTGTGAAGAATTGGTTTCATTTCAATCAGAAATTGTTTGGAAAACACAAAACATTTATTTTTCCTGGACCGTTGCACCATTTTTACTCAAATGTAACCCTTTTTAGACTAAGAAATTTTCGCATAATATTATGAAACTCGCCCATGCATTGGTTTTGCCAAGCCTGTCAGAAGTATTATTCATTGAATTAAATTTCTCTTTCCAGGGTGAAGATACTGATGAAGACGATGCTTATCAGGTGTTGTCAACTCTAAAACGGATCACAGCTTTTCACAAGTATGAATTTCTTCTCATGTATGTCTATGATGTATTTGTGTGTGAAGTGTCTGCTTCTAACTAAATTATTTTTATGACTTGCAGTGCACACGATCTCTCTGGATGGGATCTGTTCACCAGCAACTTTAAGTTGCTCAATACAGGGATAGAGAATGGCGATATGCCCGAGCAGGTTATTGAAAAACACCTTCCGATTAAATGATTGAGAGCACCGACGGTCATGTTCTCAAAGTTAAGACCACTCTTATCAATATTTGCAATTTTAATGTTAATCTCCTTTTTTGAGCAGATAGTCACCCATTCTCTGCAGTGCACCCACTATGTTATCCTGTGGCAGCTGGCCAAGTTGTCTGAAGGCAGCTCCCGAAAGGTGGGGGCCGACTTGCCCAACTTCAGTGTACTTCTGTGAAGCGTGGCTTTACCGTTCAAATCACTGTCTGACCTTTCCAGGAGGACATGGTTACCTTGAGGAAACAGATGAGGGCCTTCTGTCTAATGTGTCAACGATACCTCACAAATGTCAATACAGCTGTCAAAGAACAGGTAAAAAGTACTTTCTACATCAGGGGTGTCCAAAGTCGGTCCTCGAGGGCCGCCGTCCTGCCTGTTTTCCAGCTCTACCAGGAGCAACGCACCTGATTCAAATCATCAGGACCATTTTGATGCTGCTTCAGAGCTGGCTGATGAGCTGATCATTTGAATCAGGTGTGTTGCTCCTGGGAGAGCTGGAAAACAGGCAGGACAGCGGCCCTCGAGGACCGACTTTGGACACCCCTGTTCTACATAATTAATGAGACATTCTGTTAGTCATTGTTATAATTTAGGAATCCTCCTGTATTGTTATGCAGCATAGTGTATAGGTCATTCCTATTTGTGTCCTTTTTTCCCATGACAGGCATTCACCATCCTTTGTGACCTCCTGCTCATCTTCAGCCATCAAATGGTGGCTGGGGGCAGAGAACACCTGGAGCCCTTGGTTTATTCTCCCGAGGACTCGCTTCAGTCTGAACTGCTTTCCTTCATCCTAAATCATGTTTTTATAGACCAAGATGATGACACCAATAGCACAGGTACAAGCAAATATGCATCCACGACTCTGATGGGTGTGTTGAGAACTAGGGTTGGTCATTGTTTGAATATGTATGATTTCAGTTCACTGCTGTGCATACGTGCCATAGTTCCAATGACAAGCAAAAGCTTACCGATCAGCTTGTATGGCCAGATCTCTTGATCTTTAAAATGTCTTATGCAGAATAGTACGGGACATTTTCAAGTTCCCGACTTGGAGAAAGTAACATGAATGCGCCATGTTGTAGCATAATAATCACTGTAGCATAAGTGATTCTGTCGTCACTTTGTGTCCCTCATGGTCTGAGTTGGGGTTTACTATAAAGCTAACCAGACGCAAAAAAAAAGAATAAAAAAATACACACACATTGTGTATTTAAATACAAAACATGCTTTGTTATAAAAATATGGCTCCTCAAGAATGCTTAAGTCAATGTTGTATTTCGTCTGTGTAAGCTCTCAGTCTTACAGGAGTGGTCCATCGATGAGAAGGTTTCTTCAGCCGTCATCTGTACAAAAGTGAAGGTTTCGGACGTTTCGCCTCCTATCCAAGAGGCTTCGTCAGCGAACAGATGACGGCTGAAGAAACCTTCTCATCGATCAATGTTGTATTGAAATTTAAAGTTTGCATCGGACTATTGCTTCAAATAATGAATATTTACACAGAAGCGCTCTGGAAATACGTGAGTGCATTTGAAAAGGCATATTTAGACGAGAGCATATATACACCGCTCCTGCTTTTGAATGTTTGCTTCTTTTGAGTTGTTTTTAGACCAATCAAATCAAAAGTTCAAACGGGCCTTGGCAAAGGTTGAGGCTTCATAGCCTGTAGTTTTTCCATGCCTTTTCATTAGCTGGCAGCAGCCATGGCCGGGGGCATTTTGTTTTAACTTCTGTTTACATCCTATTCTTGTGAAAGTGATATGTATGCGTGCCTTCAAGGAATTTCTAAAAAGAATCAGGGGAAGACCTTATTAGATTTTGAAACGGCCAAGGTCACTCTGACCTCCCTCAGTTTCATCTATTTGCCATTAATTTCTGCAACACACCAAGAGTGGTCATGACATCAGGAACAAATGTGAACTTAGAGTAAAATAAGAAATGATTTTGCTCCAACAGAAAAAAAACGGAATACTAAATTAACTTACAAATTTCTCACAAATTTATTGTATCTGTTTTTTTCTATGCTTGTCTGTGACTGTAAAGTGCCCTTGAGAGCTTTGAAAAGTGCTTAAAAATAACATGTATTATTATTATTATTATTACAAATTGATCATTTTTATTTATATGATTTTACTTCAACCCATATAGATTTACGATGTGTTAACTTGTATTTGAATTTTGCAGGAAAAAATGTTGCCACAAAGACTGATATTTGGGTTATTTTCTGTGTTTAGATGGGCAACAGGACGACGAGGCAGTAAAAATTGAAGCATTACACAAGAGGCGAAACCTCTTGGCTGGCTATTGTAAACTGATCATCTACTGTGTGGTCGAAATGAAAACCGGAGCGGACATTTTCAAACAGTACATGAGGGTTCGTTTGTTTTTTCTAATCACAATTTATTTCACGGTTATTTCTCCACTCCACATTATTCGAAGCAGGGGCAACACATCCATAAACTACCTCTGGAACTAACTTGTGTTCCCCCTTCTTTATTTCTACAGTATTACAATGATTATGGCGACATCATCAAGGAAACAATGAGTAAGACGCGGCAAATTGACAAGATTCAGTGCGCCAAAACCCTCATCATCAGCCTTCAACAGGTCAGTCTTCAGTTTTGCTCAGTTTTCTTGATCCATGCCTTCAGAAGCTTCTAATTACTTGGTGCTATATGGCAATTGTTGATGCAAATGTTTCCTTTCCGTCTCCTTTAGCTTTTCAACGAGATGCTGTCAGAACTGGGTCATGGGTTCGATCGCTCCTCCTCTGCTTTCTGTGGAATCAAGGAGTTGGCCCGTCGATTTTCTCTAACCTTTGGTCTTGACCAAGTGAAAACCAGAGATGCCATTGCCATGCTGCACAAGTACGACATTTTTTCATGTTTGTACACCTTGGACCTTGTTCACCTTGCAAACACTACATCAATATAAGCAATTGACTCAAAAGCTTTGATGTGATATTTAATGCGTTTAAATCAATGAAGCGCTTCGCACTCCTTTTTCCCATCTCAATGTTTCCTTTTTTTCTTGTCCATATTTGCTTGTTTGTTAGGGATGGAATAGAGTTTTCTTTTAAAGATCCAAGTCCCCAGGGCGAAGGAGGCCCTCCCCTCAACTTGGCTTTCTTAGACATCCTCAGCGAGTTCTCCTCTAAACTGATGAGGCAAGACAAGAGGACTGTGTAAGTTGGTCTGCGAAGTGGGAAGCTCAGTGCAACGGGTGTTTGTGACAAAAAAAACGACTTCATTCGTTGGTCAAAACTTGACTTCTTTGGAGTTTTTTCCTTTTTTTGGTGGCAGTGTGTGTTTGTATAATCCCTGTCACTTTTGCATTCCTCCACAGGCACATGTATTTGGAGCGTTTTATGACGTTCCAGATGGCACTGCAAAGAGAGGACTGCTGGCTCCCCCTCATTTCATACAGGAATTCCCTACAGGCTGGCGGTGATGACGACACAATGTCAGTGATGAGTGGCTACTCCAGCAGAGGCTCCTCCATTCGATCGAAAAAGACCAAGGCTCCTGCTATTACAACTGGAACCTCTGCGGCAAAGCGAAAGCTGCCAGAAGGTGGGGCGCATATAGCACATCTGATTTCTCTGCATTGTTTCACACTCGGAACAAGTGTGACTTTTCTGTCCCACTACCACCTATAAACAACCACGTTAGCCATGAGAGTGGCATGGATTAATGTGTGGATGCAATAAGGCAGTTGAAGCCCAGGAAAGCCAGAATGACTTCCAACATTTTCAATGCTTTCCAAGCATCTTGGCTCTCGCAGTTGAGTTGGTGGGCAAAGGGATAAAACAGCAGATGGTAAAAGCCTTCTAATGACCACAACTTCCACATGATTTCATCACCAACAAAGAAATAAAATTCAGTAGTAGATCACCCAAGGTGGTGAATGTAGTGGAGTTTGAATGAAGTTGCTGTCATCACAGGAATTTTGATTGAATTGTTGACAAAAACCAAAAGCCATCTGTGCAAAGTGAAGTCTATGAAACTCGGATGGAACTGGTGTTCATGTTTCATTTGTGTCTTCTCCTTTCCTTTCAGAGGAAAGCAGCAGCAGTGAGGTGTGGCCGCAAGGCATTCAAACCCCAGTCATGTTGCCTTCGCCCCACCTCACCTCCACTGCCATGCGAGACCCTAAACGGGGTCGTGATGACAGCTATATGGGTGTCTACGCCCTCCCTCATGACCAGCCGCCGCCCCACCAACACCCTCAACAACACCACCAACAGGCATCTCAGCATCATCAGACCCCCATGGATTACAAGTATGGAAATCTACACATTTCACTGTCTGCTACATGAGTGCCATGGAAAATATTTGAATATTAACTCCACTTGGATTGAAGTCCATCTGTATTTCTTTTTAGTTGTGACTATTTCTTGACCACTCCCATACAAAAGAAAACACTATGATTAATTTGGGGCCGTTAAGCTTTTGTCCTGATTTTATTTATTTAAACGAGGAGCATTTAGGCTGTCGTGCAGGTTCACCCTGTGTTTTGTGCTGTACTTGTCATTTCTTAACATTCCACTAAGTTTCAGTTTCAGCACTTGCATGGCTCCTTTGAGCCATCTGTTTACTTTAACGAGTGTTAGTTTGGACCAAGACTCATTCTTCAGTTAAGTGCTTGTCGTGTGAGTGGAATTTGAGTTTGAGTGTGACTCTCGACAGCCTACCAGGTGGTCTAATGGTGACAGTGATTGATGGTTTTATGTTTTAATTGCTGGCCAGTGAGACAACAAAACAATATTTCTAGCACGTTGGTAAACAGTAATGGCTAATTAATGTAACTTGTCTAGTTCCCAGGTGACGTGGATGCTTGCCCAGAGACAACAAGAAGAGGCTCGTCAGCAGCAAGAAAGAGCAATGAACTACGCCAAGCTCAGGACCAATCTGCAGCATGCTATGTAAGGTATTCACACAGTGGCATTGAGGTGATAAAATGTCTGGAACAAACAAAAAAAGAAACAAACCCTTCTTTAAAAATTCCATATTGATACATTCACACAGACGTCGTGGCACTGGCCTCATGGAGGAAGATGAAGAACCGATTGTGGAAGATGTGATGATGTCATCTGAGGGTCGTATGGATGACCTGAATGAAGGCATGGACTTTGATACAATGGACATTGACCTGGTGAGAGGCATTTCCCATTCATCATTTATTCCACGCTCCTAATTTATGAGTAGAAAGTTTATATTGAGCTACAAATTTTGCATCTGCATTGCGCTTTTGTAAATCTGAATATTAAAGTTGCCGCAATGTCATCATTGTCGAGGTTAAAAGCAACATATCTGCATCAAAAACCTGATTGCTTCAGCAGAACATAGCAATATAAACTATATAGACCATGATAAACTACTGATCCAGTAAGAATAAAATGACTGGCCAGATCTCGTTCTTCGTCATTGCTGTTATGATGAACAAAAACACAGTATATCGAGTACTTTTTTTAAAGCAATATTATGAGTTTTTATATAGTAGCGTGAGCTCTTTTACCTAACCACAATATTGTGATAATTATTCTCAATGGTATCATAATAAGACATTTGAATATTACATATCCATAATTTCTAATGGTACTTTTGAAAGGAGTAGGTAGAGAAAACAATTGCATCAAGTAGTCACTCAAGCTTTTCGGGTCTTAATTGTTGTTTTATTTCTAGACTTTGTTGATTTGTAGTGCTATCAAACGGCGCCTGCAACAGACTTTCCAGGTCACTGCAATAGTGGGGATTGGGCAATCTCAATATAGTTTTTTTCCCCCTGTGGTTGAATTTATTCTCATGTGCTCTTAAATTTTAATGTTGCATTTTACCACTCAAATCTGAGGATCCAAAAACGTATAGTTGCCCACTTTCCTTTGGCACCTGTTTTCCCAAACATAACCATTCAATTAATAGTGTCACCACTCCTTCCCACAGACATCTTTCTTTGACCCAGACGTGAGGTTTACACAAATCCTCAGAGCTCTTGTTGACTTAGAGGATCCAGTCAGTCAAAGAAGACTTATATGTTTGGCCTACAACAACTATTACAGACCATCTTGTGCTGATTTTTCAATGCCGTTTCCAAATGCACAAGGAAAAGAACTGTAATCATCAAAAGCTTGGTTTTGGCTGCATGTGAAAGGGCGTCTGTGTCTTGTTTAATGAAACATTGTGTTGACAGTGCATTGCGACATCATGACCAATTTAGTTGACAGTTTACACCCGCTCCACAAAATCATGCATGATGAGTATAAAACCAGAACTAAATGTAATCGAAAACATGTGTCTCAACTGCATACCAAATGTCAAGTTGATTTCACAAGCACTTACAGTAAGCCATTCCACCGATTTCTTATATTAAAATAGATAAACTGACCTGAGCGACCTCTATGGTATTAATTTAAACCCCTCTTCTCTCGAGTCACTTTTCAACATACTTTCCTCCTCTCGTCTAGCCCCCATCTAAAAATCGACGTGAGAGGTCTGAGCTGAAGCCGGACTACTTTGACCCTGCCTCTATCATGGATGAATCGGTAAGACCAAGTTTCTGCTTACGTGTTTGCTGTTTCGCATGTTAACAACTAAATGTCCACCCGCTCAAACGCAAAACTTAGCTGTGTCATCCACACTTCACTGAAGTTGCTGACATGAAGCTTATGACCCGTCTCTGTACGAGTTCAGCCATCTGAGCTGTGTGCACCGTAGCCAAATTCCTTTCACCTCAGCCTTGAAATCAAGGTCAGACAGCAGACGCTGAGCCCTGAACAATGTTCATGAATGTCTTAAGTCCACTTCAAATCGATTCATCACTCGCATTTCTCATAAACGTATCGCGTTTGATAATTGTTGAGAAAAATGTGCCACAAATTACCGTATTTTCCGGTCTGTAAGGCTCACCCAAAAGCCTACATATTATTAAAAAGATGACCCGATGCCTTCTGCGCCTTAAATGTGAAGTAATATTGAGCCACGACAGGTCTCGCAACTACTGTCAGCAGCCACTGACTACCCCCCCCCCCCCCCAGAAGAAGTTGTGTGTAACCTCAGCCTCTACTGTAGCACCTTATAATGTGGTGTGCCTTATATTTGGAAAACCTTTATATCTTTTTATATTATATTTGGATAAGTTTTTTCGTTGAAGGTGCGCCTTATACTCCGGTGCACTTTATACACCGGAAAATTAGATGAGATTAGCATTTATTAGTCTCACAGTGGAGTATGTGTATCTGTCAGCCTTTCTTAAATTTTGGACGCGTCATCCGAATGAAGATTTTTTTTTTCCTTCTAGGTCCTGGGAGTGTCTATGTTTTAAACTAATATCCAAATTATGTCGAAGCTGGGATACGAGAAGAGGAGCTTTGTATTTAAAGAGAATTTTAGATGCGAAAACAGGTGTGTTTTCTGTAAGAAAAAAAACAAAAATAAAAAAAAATGTTTTGGCTTGTACTTCATGTGGACCAATGATGACCCACACTCAGTGTTGCTTGCTCAGAGAGGACTTCAAATATATACTTTTATAATCTTGGTTAAGATCTTCCTGTTCCAAAATAGTCAAACGGGCCACTTCCATACCTATCAAGGACGATATATGTCTGAAGAAAAACCCTTCAGAGCGTTTTTCCTCTTTTTTTTTTCTTTCATTTCTCTCCCAGCGCAGATGGATTGGTGTGTTTTAACTTAAGAACCTTTTTTTTTTTTTTTTTTTTTTTTTGGTCTCACACTTTTTACCTTTGTAGTAAGTTACCGGGTGTGATGTAGTAATTTATGAACAGACTGTAGTAGCTTGCCTGTACCGTGTTAGCCAAGTGGATGGAGGTCTTTTTGTTTTTGTACTTTCATTGCCCTCCTCTCTTAAGTTCATTTTCCCGCATTGAGGTCCTGATAACCACTGGTGGTTAAGATTGTGAAAAGTCATGTAGAATCCGTCTCAACCCTTGTTTATGCTGTGAAGCGTCCCACAGTCCAGTAGTACGTAAGTCTTGGCGCTTACCCCAAGATTTGGACCACTCCTTTACCGGCATCTGCTAAGAGAACTGTTCCCTTGAACAACAAGTAGCCTGGTCCAATGAAATAGTTTTTGTTTTGTTTTCTTTCCAATCTAACAGCATCATGTCAAAATGGGTATCTCTACATTTTAAATAAAACACAAAAAATAATGAATGAATTGGTGCTGATTTTTATATATGTGCTTTGTTTTTCTTATTTTCAACCTTCAGTCACAAATGAAAGAAGTGTGTAATAAACTGAAAAATTGAACACATGTAAGTCCATGCAGCGAGAATGATTTTTAGATTTGTATTTTTTACATTTTGATTTTCTTTTCTTCCTTTTGTCTTGATAATGTCTTCGGGTTTTTACCTTCTTTCCTAATGTGTAAATTAGTTTGGATAAAACGAATGAAATTCAGCTTTAAGAGTTTCTCCGCTCGAGTCCTGTCACGAAAACACTTCAGAGACTCCTCTTTCAGAAATTACTGAACGCAAGCTATTCAGCAGTGATGTGGCAGCTAGACAAAGTGTAGATTTTGACTTCTATTTGTCACACATGACTTCTAATGAACTGTTTTGTCTACTGAGTTTGTTTTTTGTAGTCATTCCATGCTAAAGCCTTAAACATGCTTCTTCTCTCACGCTAATCTTCCATGTCAGCAGATTGCTCATGTTTAAAGGGTGGATAATTGGCTTCTTAGAACATGAAACATGAGGTGGTCCAATGTATCAATGTGATCAAGTAGATGAGCAGTCGATGTGTGTTTTGCCTAATTAATTTATGTAAGTAAAAAGAAAATTCTTTTAAGGAAAAAGTACAGTTTATTATTTGTTGCTTACCACTACATTGGTATTAATCCTTATTAGATATTGTGTATATATTCAACATTTTTTTTTGGCTCTTTTGTGTTCTGCACTCTTGCCCTACACCCTGAGTTGTATACTATTCTCCCATCATCTTTCAGTCACTCTGTTTTCTGATTTGTACTTGTCTGGAGACAGTAACTTTTGAATAAAAATCAACACACAATTTCAACTGTGATAGATATCTACTCCATTTACTTCCCCATTCCTTCAAGATACGAACCACAAATAATAGGCTGTTCATAAAAGATCTTTTTTAATATATTTATACACCCACGCCAAATCCCGATCAACATTCTCATCACGTATTAATTTCGAACTTGGAATAGACCAGTCATGAGTAATGTGGTATTCTATTCGTACTGATCGCCATTGAACATTAAAAATGAGAAAAGTCATAAACGATTATTTTAGTACACTATCCTGTCAGTTTAATTTACAAGATACTCATTGACCCAATAAAAAAAAGCGCAATCTCAAAATTTGACCAGAAGGTAAAATATGTTGGACTTGGCAGTGAAGAGTGAATGAATGATCGACCCCTCGTCCCAACACCCCGTTGAAGTTCACTTTGTAAACACCAGGGGGAAATGTAGACCACCTTGTAGTTACCCGAGGTCACTGAAATTCAACTGAAGTCCCATTTTCGCAAAAGACATCACTCGGTATTTTAAAATTTTCAGTTGTTCCACCCCAGACACAACATTAATCTGTTATGATAGACAGTGTGCTATTTACTCGACCCCTATTGTGGTTGTCTTTTGTTGTATTTTCTGTACCATGCTGAGGGGTTTTATACTTTGGTCGTCTTTTTAGCTGAGAATAAGGAAACTAAAAACATGCTACATTGACATTATCTACCAAGAATAAACTGTAAGCACAATAATAAAAACAAACATCACTTACTAAGCATGAACAAGTTATCTATATACAGTGTCTACATATTTATATGCATAGATCATTGTTGTGTGCAGTGTTTGTAGAAGTTTACATTTAATCCAATGAAAAATCATTGACAGAAATATGTCTTATTCGGCAAGTGCTGAATTATTGACAATGATAAGTAATGATGAATGAACAGTGGCTAATTTTTAATCTTGACATTCTGTAAGAGTCTCTTTTCACCATCTACAATCAGAATCATGTACAGATAAAAAGTGTCATCTTCATCACTTTGTTATAGGCATTTTTTTTGTAATTGGGAAACCAGTTCTGCAAACAGCTAAAATTGTCAAGCCGGTTTTCTAAAAGCCGAAAGCCTACTTTTGCCATGTTGCTAATGCAATAAACCACGCTTCACTTTCCCTTACTTGATCCTACAACATTTAATGTGTATGTGTTGGGTTGAGTTGTAACATGGCTGCAGACCTAAATCTGAGCCTCTTGAGTAGCTTCCATTTACTCCTGATAACCCCTGGCCCTCTGCAGGCCTATCAGTACAGGCTACGTTAAGACCTCAAGAGGGTCAAGGAGGACTGGCATACATGTTTCACAAACATGAATTAACAGAGGAAAAGTCATCAGATTAAAACGGTCCTTTATGAAAATGCAAAATGCATATGGTGGACATTAAACACAACCTCTCATTTCATGTACAGTACTTGGGACGGGGGGTCAACTCTTAAGGGCATCAGAACACACAGTCTGAGACTAACAAGTGTCTCCATGAAAGTAAACCCAGAACATGTTGAATTCAGTGAATAAATCATTAATGAGAGTGTCAGTTGTAATCTGCTGGCCAAGGCAAAACAGCTGATCCTGGAAAATCATTCACCAGCTCCATATTACAATTTGGTAACACACCTAAACACAACTAATTGCACTTCAAAAGTGTGTCATGGACAATCAGATGTTTCTATCCTCTGTATTTTTACACGTAGACTTTTTGTTTTTACGATGATTATTATTATAAATGTATATTTGCGCTGACATTGAGTCGGGATTTGATGCCTGCCACTGCCTGACCTGAACATTGATAAAAATGTGATGGTTTCTCCAGGTGGAAAAACTATGCCAAACAAATCAAAGATGTGACACTCTGAAATTTGTTGGAAATGTCTTTCTTTGTTACAGTTGAGTGGCGCACGCTTGTCTGTGCACTCAGCAGTTGTGCTCACCACCGCTCACCAACACTATACCAGGAAATAAACAATGCGCAATCTTTTGTCCACTCTGACCACCGATTCCAGCGGTCCTGATATAGACAATTTTGACTTTATGAGTGGGCCGTTCAGTGCATTGGGTAGAGGCACATGTTGACAATCAAGCTAGCACCCATTTATCGGATACTTGAAGAATGATTACCTTTGGTGTTGTATTTTTTTATTGTTGGAAGTGTGTCAGATCTGCTCAGAAAACATTAAACAAAATCATTCACCACAATAAAAATGACAGTGTATTTAGTAACGATAATGTGAAATTTAACTCTTTTCATTCACAATTAGTTAGCCTCTTTTGTTTTTTTCTTAACTGCTTCTTTTGTTTTTCTTTTCAACTGTCCGGACGGTCAGTGGCAGACCTGGTTAGGGGGAGCATGCGCGCAATTTTCTGTGGAGAGGTCTTTGTGTGTGGGGTGCTGTCTTGGTGATCTCGAGCATGCCACACACAAAAGGAGCAGTAAGAACATCCTTGACTTTGTCCTTATTGTGTGTGGGGCCTCTTGCATAAACAAAAAAGATCCATTCAAAATCCATGCGTGCGTACGTGTGAGTACATGTACCTGTATATGTGTTCTGTACTCTTAAGGGCACCGCCAAAGTGTAACCACCAGACAGCTTCAGGCGCAGCAACCGCAGGCCCTTGACTGCAATGAGACTGTAAAATATGTGTTGAGCAAATAAAGTGAAGGAATGTGTTTTGGATTAGGAGGAGGAAGCAGTGTTAATGCGACTGTAAAGTGAGTCAAGGATCAATGCCCTCCAATGATGAGACAGGCGGGAACAGGTTACAGATAATGAATCAGAGCGTCGTGGGAACTTCCAAATTGTGTGCCGTTGGCTTGCCGTGAACTGACACGCAGGCGTCAACGCATCTCGAGCTGTGCACGAGTGATAGGCCTATTGACCTTAGAGGACACAAGCGGTAGGATTCGCGCCGGGGCCCGAGATGGTCTGAGTGTGTGGGGGGAATCTGTCATCAGCGGAGCTGCAGGTGGTCCAAAGGTCCAAGCGGGTCATTCGGCCTCGCTGGGCGAGAAAACAAGAGCACTTTTCAGCGGGGACTAGATGGATATTTACCCTGGAATCGGATTCTCTACACAGCTTCTCGCCTCGCGTCACGTTATTGTTGTCAGACCACTTTCCCCTCATCCCACCGGGTCTGAGCTTGAGCGCCGAGGATTATGATGGCTTCTCATGCACAAAGGAGAACCACTACGGTCATTTTACAGTTTTACAGACACCTCTTCCCTCCTCCTTAATCCAACAAAGTTGATTCAAAGGTGACCCGCTGATGACTGAATGTGTTGCCGGGCCAAGCCGCTCTGCTAAATCATGAGTCTCACTAAAATTTGGATGAGTGTCTTATAAGGAGTGATGGCAAAGGACTCCCAGAAACCCTCCCAGAAAACCCCCAGTGATGAACGAGAGTCGGGACACCTCTGCTAATAAGACTCGTCTCTTTAATTGGCTCTACGGTGTGAGTGTGTGTAATGGACCGTGGTGCAGATGTGTGTTCCCGCAATGTCTCTCTGTGCTTGGCCGCACACGTGCCAATGATTATCTTTTCACTTGTGTGTGACTGTGAGCCGGCGATGAGGTAGGCTCGCCTCATTACAACCAGAGCACTTCAATGGCTGGCCAAGATTGATCCCCTTCGGATTCATTCCATCGATTCTCAACTATGGCGTGCGCTAGTAGACAGTGGCAAGGCGATGCCAGAGTGCTGCTGTACCAAGTTTGACTCTGATGATGTTATAAATCCAAGGGAGAGGAAAGACGGTGAGGTACTTTCGAGGTTCAAGCATGTATAACTTCTCTGCAGAGGAGGCCGAGGCTGGCGTGGAATTAGCCCGAGCCAAAGACAAGACGAGAGAGTGCAGGCACAGTAAAGGGAGAGCTGGTCCTTGTTAGCACACAATTCATCTGTCTCGTGAGGTCACGGTTCATGCAGGCCTGAGGGGGCAGCGTGTGACCCCTCACCTTTCACCCATAACCCCCATCCCAGCACCTGGACCTGAGGTATTTCCTCCTAACATTTACTTGTAACATTTTGTCTCAAAAAACACATTTGTGACCCAGGGGCATTTTTGGGCCTCATATTCGCTTTGAACTGGTAAGTAACACTCTGCAGTCTCACACGACAACATGAGAGCGGGTACTGGTTTTCACTCCGAGACTGGAGGGAGGGAAAGGAACAGCAGCGCTCAGAGTGGGGCTGCGATAAAGAGGTCACAATGAAAGATGTTGCTCGATTGAGAGCGAGCGCAAAATCAACCTCCCCCTAAAATAGTTTGCAGGCTTGTTCATTTGTCATCTGTGTCGTGTGTGTCACGTGTGAGCAAAGTGGCCCTTGATCACCGAGCAGGAATCGGCAAACTTCTGTGATCTCGCAAACTGGGTTAACAATGTCAAAACTCTGGCCAAGGGCACTGGTGGCATTTTGGTGACACAACATCAAGTGAAAGAAGTCTTTTTTTTTTGCATGGCACAGCTTGTCGCAAGAGTGGTTCGCACATCTGCCTTCTAGTTCTGAGGGTTTGGGCTAGAATCTTAACTCTGCCCTTTTTGTGTGGTGTTGGCATGCTCCATTTCACTGTTTACGCGCATCGCTGAAAACATCTGAAAATTCCTTCCTTGTTACTGATTTTCTTTTTTCAAATCAACAGTTTCCAGGGGTCTTGACTGAACGTCAAGAGGCTTTCATCAAATTGATCATATTTTTTGTCATGCGTCACTTGGCTTATTTTATTGAATGATCGGTCACATCCCTCATTCTGCCACACGTAACTATGGGGCAGTGGTGGATCCCGATTTTATTCCTTTGACAATCACCAGTCAGCATCTCACTGCTTTCTTCCATTGCACTTGCAGAGGCAGAGTTTCTTCCACTTGAAAACATTCTCAGTATTTGAATTTATTGAGGGCGGCCGCCAGTACTAGCACTTCTTTACCAAATAACAACATGTGAACCAGTGTAGGACTTGCAGCTCTGCTGATTTGATTATACTGGATTACCTTACGCTCATAGAAAGAGCTCCCTTTGCTATTCCACCGAATAATCACTAATGGAAGCAGCATTTAATAGCCACGCTTCTTAACTCATTCCCTGCCATTCACACTTTTATTCGGGAATTGAAAATATGACAGCGCGCCATTCCCAAATTTGTTCGGGTTTTGTTTTTTCATGCTTGGGTGCCGATGAAGTGCTGGCCATGGCCTTTGGCAATGGTTTTTTTCTTTTCCACAAGAGGGCACCATTTCCCTTTTTTCCATGTTAGCGCTTTGTTCCAGCTTCAGCCGTTGTTAACGTGCTATATTAACCAATATGTACGTATTGCATTGTATTTTGCACAGCCGCCCTCACTTCAAGCTCATATAACTCCAGACCCATATCATTTAGGAATTAACTCTTTTTTTCTGATGAAAGAAGAGAGTCTAAGGTTTCTAACGGGCTATTGAATGTTTATGTAGTCCTAAAATTCAATATTATGTGGGTCCTGGAATTCAAGAGACAATGACAAAAACCTTGACGCTGGAGTGGACACATTTTGCACGTCTGGCAGTGAATGAGTTAATCACACCAACCGGTCAATGAACAAGCAACTAACGTCCGTATTTGTGCAACTAGTGACACACGATTCAAAATCAACGCCTCTACTCATGAACGTTTGAACTACTGTACAGTATAATTAGGCACAGGCGCTCTGAGGAGGGGCAGAATCACCCTCACCCATCGAATGGGGACTTGGCCGAGATGACATCACACGAAGGTGGCGGACCGACCACTACCCAACAATAATTATCTTAATGACTTCTCTTGCTGAAGGGAACTTTTGTGACCTCTCAAATAGACCTGCTGGAAGCGGAGCTTAACCACACATGCTGACTTTCTGGCTCTGCAGATACTGTAAATGCTGAAGAAGGCTCACACCGATTTGATCACTTTGGGGGCTGACATCCATTCAGCGGCACATCCGCTTTTGGCCTCAAATATTTGTCCATCGGAGAGTCTCTTACCATGACCAATTTCACTGCGTCAGAATCTCCCATCCGCCCTGTACTGCTCGTCCTCATCTGGGTTGCAGGTTAACTGCGACCCATCCCAGGTGACGGGCAGTTTTACTGTGCACAAGCCAAAATCAGTCAGTCGCAGGCGACATTTAATTTTACACACTTATGGGCAATTGACAGTCTGAAGTGACCCGAGTAAGTGTGTCTATGGAATGCGGTAGAAGAGCAGAGTCCCTCTCGGGGAAGGAGGGAATATACTCGAACACATGCAAACGCCACACAGAATTGTTCTAACAGAGATTCAAACCGTGACAAAATCACTGCAGTGAAGGAGGACAATTGCAGGACGTGGCGAACTTCCCCGCCAAATAAAAGAACCCAGATCATTAGAAACGAAGACAATTCATGGAATAAAAGAAGAAGAAAATACAAAAAATAGAAGAACACTATAAAGAAAGATAAAAAGGATCACACCAAAAAAAAGTGCAGCTCAAGTTGGATCGTGGAAAGAGCCATAGTCAGTTTGCTTGTTTCTATTGTTGCATGAACCGAGGGACCATCAATCTGAGAGCGATCTTGGAATGCTGAGATTCAGGACGCTAAGTGATGGTCAAAATGAAAGAGGTTGCTGTCAAAACAATGCCCTTACATTCGGTTCAACCCCAAGTTATACCAATTATCAGCATGGTCGTTCTAAGCCATTTCGACCTGCAACAGCTCTGCTGTGCCCTCCACTACTTTAGTGCCAATACAATGGCCAGCGGCTTTCTATTTCCATCATCATGATTGACTTCAGCTTTGCAAATGCAACGTGAGAACAATACACAGGAGTTGAGCTTCTGAGTGACTCTGAGATCACTGTTAAAAAACACTTCCACTCTTGGATCTGATGAATCTACCTCTAAAGCAAAAGGAAAGTCACATTCAGCGTGAATCACAACTGGTGAGCCACTGAAACGACCATTAAAGGCGGCTTGAGATTGTGTTCCCAACAAACAGATTGAAGGTTGCTCCATGACACTGTCACTGTCTCCAAATGCTTCAACCCCCCCCCCCCCCCCCCCCGCCTCCCCAACCTCGGCAAGTTTGTCCATGATATAGAAGTTGGCGAATCAACCACAGCCTGGATCTAAATTGAAGTTAAACTTTCAGTCCCGAGTACGGTCTGATCCTTCTTGTTTGTTAAAAAGAAACCGGCACGCACCCGGTGAGGTCGAAGGACCAATTAAGTCTGAAGCAAGACAGACGTGTTCTTTTTCAGCCCTGGAAACCTTATACAATTTGGCATGAGGTAATGGAGAATTTGGAATTAGGTCAGTGGCACAATCAAAAAAAATGATGCAGTAGAAGGGACTGAGCGCAATCCGAAAACCCAATTGTAAATTGTCATATTCCACCAGCATGTAAATTACATGAATCAACGGGATTTAACTGCTTTAAGTGCCGATTGAAGCACAATCACCATCAATTCATATTTAGGTGGTGAGCTGGTCCAATGTGGTTCCCGGTAATTCCGTCTCATGGGTTGCCACAGCCAAGAGTCACCCACCAAGGTCGAGTACATCTTTAAACTTTGTGTTAACAATTGGACAGGGAAGCATTGTCAATGCACAAAGTATCCAACAAAACAGCCATCGGCCCTAGAAACAAACATCCGCCGTTTTCATCCTTGTGAAAGTGTTCACAAACGTCCACTGTTTTAAATCCATTTGAAAGTGCTCCCATTTTGACATGACAGCATCCTCTGAGTTCCCTCAAGTTGCTAACTTCACGACTTACCTGTTTTTTGGGTAATGCATTTTTTCCACTAATTAATTAATTACATGTTTTATTTACTTATTTGTCATTTATGTATTTATTTGTTTATGTATTTAGTTTCTGTTTATTTACATATGTATTTATATTTATTTATATGTAAATATTTTTGAATATTGTTTTTTGGGGTTATTTATTAATTTTTCCCTTTTATTTAATATTTATTCAATGTTTTGTATGTATTTTTCATTTATGTATGTATTTGTTTATTGATTTCACTTTTGTTTATTTTTATTAATGTATTTATTGTTGAAGATTTGTTTATTTATATTGTAGTATGCAAAATTTAAAAGGTCACAGCAAGTATTGTGTTGTAAAAACTCAACGACTTTACTGTAATCAATAGGTACTGAATGACATTGAGCCAACTGAAGTAGAATGAGTACGTATTTTTGCTTCTACAGTTCGATGCATCACAAGCTAGCTTGCTTTCCATCTGATGTCAACTTTTCAAGTGGATTTGTGCCTGGAATTCCTGTTGAGAAACATGACACACACACACACACACAGCACTACAAACTATGTTCGCTATTTGCTTTTATCTGTGACCGTCATAAACAATTGGATGGATGGACGGATGCCACTGACAGAACATTAAGAACAAAATAAACACTTGGGTAGCAAATCCATTGACGATGACGAAAAAAAGGCCAAACCTGCGGTGACTATATTGAGAGTTTTAGTTCATTTTGTAAGTGCAAATTTTAGTTTAGTTTTTTATATAGTTAAATACTGTAGTGTTTTTGTTTCCATTATCTCATTAGTTTACTAACCATGCTTTAATGTCAATATGAGTTGACAGTACAGGGTGGTACGATTTGTTTACCCCCTAAAATGGATGATAATGGGTGAATTTAATTTAATTCCAAAAACACAGTCATAATCGGACTACTTTGTTTGGTTTAGCTGCGCACACAACACACACATTGCGAAGAAATGTTTTGAATTGAGATCCCCTTTAATGTTTTCACATCGTCCTTTTTTGGCAAATGCCACTCACGACTTACACTAGGTTATTTATGTATTATTTTTCACTACTCATGCCACTGATCACTTTTCAACATGACCCAACGTGTTTGTTTTAACAGATTAACACATTGAGCATTTTCCAAGGAAATAAAAACAATGTTGTTATGGAAAAACATCAATCTTTGGACCCCTTTAATTTTTTTCAAGCTCCAAAATGCCATTGCTGTATCAACAAATTGTCAATTGTTGATTTTTGTTTTCCAAATCTTCATTTTTACATATGAAGTGTCCCCTTAGAAAGCATCTTTTCAGCTGAGTTTACAGGTCCCCTTTCAACTGTTAGTTCACCCCGTCTAATAAATACGACACAGTGGCTTTAACTTGCATGGCCTTCGCTCACTAACTGTTCAACTCTGACCTTTTACCCTAACCAAGGTTGTTGACCTTTTCTTTAATACTCATCCTCATTTCCTGTGATGACTTTTATTCACCTTTGCTGTCTGAGTCGCATATAAGTGTTGAGAGAGAAAAAACAGCTTGAAAGGATTCGTTCTTGCTGATTGACAGATTACAATATAGACCAGTCAACTTGCTCTGGGACAATAAGACAAGCAGAGACACACCCCTACATGTCTCCCTGCCCATCGTATTTATTTATTTATTTATTTTGGGATGCTCCTTCATATGCTCACTTTGCTTCTTTCCGGTGCCCCTCCCTCCTTTATTTATGCCCGCAGAACCACTTTGTTGTGCTTTTAGAGGCGAGGTTTGTAGTTTGAACAGATGCTGAGAGTGATATTCCCAGATCCTGCAGCGAGCCGAGATAAGAGCAGATTTATGCTAGAGTGAAGGAGCATGGGAGTAATTGCAAATGCTTTGATGCTCAGCCTGAATGTGCTTGTGTACCCTCAGCTGCTTAGTAACCAGGACACCTTTAAATGTACTACTTTAAATTACCGTATTTTGGTTTCTATTGCGAGATGATAAAGGTGTGCTTATAGCCCAAACCTGCTACTTTCAAAATACCACCTTTCTCCTTTCTCTGTTTAAAACACAATAATGAGATTTTGGAGGAGAGAAAATAAACAAATACCTCTGTTATCACATTCTTCTTCTGCTTTGTTACAGTTCTAATATTATTGGACAGTAGACATTCCTGGAATAAATTTCTCTTCTCCTTTCTAGGTTCTGCCCGAGCAAATGTGTTTATTTTTGAAGTTTTCCCTCAAGTCTAGCCCTTTGTAGCATTTGGGCAGGAATGTTTATGGCCATTGTATTTATAGCAACATTGAAAACACATGACATCATCAGGGGGACGGATAACGTATCTTATGATAAGGTTATCTCGGTGGGGATTTTCTGTGGCTCAAGTACAAGTGTATTTTTCCCAGAAGCAGATGATGGCCACTGGAAAGGCTTTTTAAAAAAAATAACACACTGGTAGAATTTTAAAATCAATACATTTGCACACATGCCTCCTTTTATGATTCTGTATATGCTGAATGTGATCAAAGCTGCTGTGCCCCTCAAGGCTGCACCTGCCAGCGTAAAATAGAACTCTGATAAGGCTACTTTATTCAGTCCTCAGAATAGAGGTGGAGTATAATGGCTCTTGAATTCAGCTAAGCAGTGAAGTGAGATGAATCATGTGCTCCTGAGTGATGATGTCACCGCCGACGTGTCGGTGACACCGGGCAGCAACAATGACATGCTAATCCCATGAGCCTTCGAGCCTGACCTGACTCTTGACTGGTCCAAGTGGACTCATTCTGGACACACACACACACACACACACACACACACACACACACACACACACACACACACACACACACACACACACACACACACACACACACACACAATCTCATATTTGCGCACCCCACACACAAATCTTATCTTCCCACTTTTGGCTTGGCCCTCACCCTGGAGTCTTCCTGTTTATTCCCACAGCCACGAGTGGAGTTGAGCTGCAAGAGGAAACATTTTCAAGAGGAGAAGGTGGAGTTAAGTGGATGTTCATCAGAAACCCATGCGAGATGGAATAATTAGATGACTCAGGCCACAAGATCTTAACACAAGCCAAAATCAAGATTTAGGATCAAATGAGATGCTAAATCCCTCAGTGTCATTTAGCAGCAATCGTGTCTTTGGCACGTTAGCTCTTTGGGCTCCTTCATTTTCTTCTGGTAGTGCCAAAGGCAGCCAGGTTTCAGTTCAGAGGGAGGGATGTGAAGAGAGCTTGAGGAGGGGAACAGGAGAGGGGGTGGGCAATGAGTCAGATCCTCCACTCCAATTATTTCTGCATCCTGCAATGTGCCCTTAAATGCGGAACAGCATCACAAAAATACACATCCACAAAAGAAGACACAGTTTGAAATGCCATTTTTTCCCCTCAAGAAATGCAAATGACACCTTGAAAATAACATGAGAATCGCACACACGCATACGCAAACGACACTTGAACAGGAGCTTGTTGACCATCACACAGCCAAGAGACCTTGATGGGGAGGGGAGGACTCTTTGAAGTTTCTATTCGGGTCTTTGTCCCATTCAGGCAGCTGGCAGTAGACATCTCTACTAGAGGCCGACCCCTCCCACCGTCACACCGTCCCTACACACACACACACACACACACACACACACACACACACACACACACACACACACACACACACACACACACACACACACACACACACACACACACACACACACACACACACACAGAGGAAAAGAATAGCAGACAAGTCTGCAGGTCCTGTCCATCACGCATAGCATAATTAGCGTGGATTCAAATGCAGCCCTTTTGTAGCCTTCTCACTCTCTCGTCTTTCTTTCACCCCCATCTTCGACTCACTTCACTCTCCTTCACGAACTCCTACCCTTTCACTTTCTCTCATTCCAACATCACCCTCCTTTTCTTACTTTTGTTGCCTTCTTTCCTTGGCAGGGAGCGAGGCACCTCTTCAGACGTTTTTTCTTCTTCTCGCCCCCCCCCTCCCCCTCAATCCCTCTCTTCTGCAGGCGCTCTCCCACCAGTTTTGACGCTGAGTGTGACCTAATGTTTAACAGACAAGTAGCCTAGGAGAAAAGATGCATCTATCAGACGCGTGTAATTCTATTAGAATGGACAGAACATCCCCCGGGCAAGCATTTGGCATATACTCTCCATCAATTTTGTTCTTCCCTCAGCCCTCCGGGCGACAGAGCTACAAATGCAGTTTATGCTAACAGATAATCAGCCAGTTCATAAAATGCGCTCGTTTGCCTGCGCAAGTGCATGCCTTAACTGGCTCTTTTCCTTCATCGGATTTGCGACATTCCGCTTCAAAGCACGACTTCTCTTCTTGAAATCTCATCTGAGCTCTCGAAGAAGCTATAATAGGGGGGAGCGGCGGCGAGTTAAGATTAAAGGATCACGGCCATCCACTAATTAGGATTGCTATCAAGAGCCCCCAAATGTTTATGTCTGGACAAAAATACTTGATGAGAAAACAAATCTATTGTCCGGGCTTGCCATCTTATCCGGTATGACAGGAGGAGAGAGAAGAGGAAGCGGGAGTGATGCCTGGGATGTTGGCATGAGCATATGTTTATCAGAGATGATTATTTGTCTGTAATCAGCATTTCGCCGTCAGTCACGACTTGATGGATGGGAGAGATGGAAAAGGAAGTGGGCGACGGAACCAGCAGGAAGATGTCTGGACGGCAATCAAGTGCTGCACAAACAGGAAATGTACGTCTGCGGATGGCCCGGCTGTTTTGTTTGGCCTTGCCGCTGTTCCAGTTGAATCAAAGCGAAATGAAACAAGTTGTACAACAGCGCCTAAAATAGCCCGTTTACATTAACGGAGTTTTCCCACTGTTTCAATGGCTGGCTGTTTGCGGAGAATCCGTGTTGTTTATGCCCATGTGTATCCGCAACTATAATAGAGAACACTTAACTCAGCTTGAGACAGATGGCAAATGTGCCTAAGTGAGTGTTTTTGGGGATGTGTTGTCTCAGTGGTTAATGGCTATTCATTATTGATTACAGCTGGAACGTTGAAGTCACATGTTCCTTGTACTCTCCCAGATAACGAAGGTTAACCACTTGACACGGTGCATGCCGAGGGGCTCGGCTCACCTGCGTCCACGCAGCCTGATAAAGAGGCCCGGCTCACGCCGACGCGCTCCCGGCCATGCCTGTAGATCACGGTGGAGTGACACCAGGGGCTAATGTGCCAGACTTCATTAAGGGCAGATTAAAAGCAGGAGAAAGCCACTCATACTGTGATTTATTTTCACTTTGAGGTTGCTGGCCCAACTGCCTCATCCAGCAATGATGTCACGCTTTCTATGTTGGTTTAGTGCAAATATCAGATTGGGAAGGGACTCTGTCCTTTGGCAGCAGAGTTCAACAAAAGACAAAGAAAGCTGCCCTGCTTTCATTTGATTTGTGTTATTCTACTGTACAAACCGTTATTTGAGTCATGGAAACACATTTTCAACACATTAGCACACGATTAAAATCATGACGAGTTGTTGCAGCAGCTTCCAAGTTAATTCTGGCTATTAATAGAAGCAGTAATCACCAAGTGTACACATTAACGTGATGACCTCATTACCGGGAAATGCCACCATTTCTTTGACGGCTCTCTCTTCTGTGTGTACGCGCCTGTGTGCGTGTGCGTGCGTGCGTGTGCGTGTGTGTGTGGGCCACAATGAGGGACCTGAAAGCATCATTCAACACTTCTTTTTCCTTATAAGCACATCATTCTTTGTTAAGCCAATGTGTTTTTTGTAGATCGTTCACATTCTTTCCATGATCCCCAAGAAATAGATACAACGACTTGTTGTTCTTGCCCCAGTGCCATGCACATGGTAAACGCTGCTGGTGTAACATTCATTTTAATTGCTTCCCACAACAAATCTTGGTGTAATATTGTCTTTGGCAAATAAAGTGCTTCTGATCCCTAAGCTATGGCTTGATCAGAGTGGTGCAAGATGTCGACTATTAACGCCTTGGAGTCCTATTCCTATTGGACTGTTAGTACTGGCTGTGGTAGACCTCAAGCTCTTCTATGCAGGCTGATTTCTGCAAGATCAGGTGTCAATCTGAGGCTCTGTGCAGCAGAGCCTCAGAGTATCGGGTTAAGCCCAAATGTCCTTCGAGGCCGATATAATTAGTTCTTGAGGTGTTTGGATAATGTCATTTTTTTGTTTCACTTCATGATAAAAACAAACAACATTTCAATATGTCTGCCATGAGAACGTTGTGAATTTCGGTGGCAATGAGTTGCAGGTCATTTTTCATCTGTAAGGTTATGGTTGGGATGTATGGTATGTGAACAACGCGTACCTACGTTCCAATGCACCCCACAGTTGATCTTGGTCCTGTAAATCGTCATCTGTCAATATTCTTCTTCATACATTTAAAGCTATCGAGAACCTCGCCCTCCCATACCTATCTGACCTTCTTCAAATTTATATTCCTCTCGTTCCCTCAGATCCTCTTCCTCCCTCCGCCTCTGTGTGTCCCCCACTGCCCATCTCAGTGCGATGGGGGACAGAGCTTTCAGGTGCTCTGCCCCCAAACTCTGTAACTCACTTCCACCCAACATCCGCAATATTGACTCCCTCCCTATTTTCAAGGCTCACCTCAAAACCCACTTGTTTAAAATTGCTTTCAATGTATAGTTCTATCTGCTATTTTATTATGTCTCATTTTACTTATGGTTTTATTGTTATGTGCTTTGTTTTATTGTTTTTATTGTAAAGTGTCCTTGGGTGTTTTGAAAGGCGCTTGAAATAAAATGTATTATTATTATTATTATAATAAATGTGCTATTGTATTGTAATGAAAGAAATACACTGAATTGTATCAGAAAGTCACTTTATTTACATTTGTGATGGTCATTTCTGGCTTGATGGAATGGCATTGGAGGTCGAAGGTCAAAGGGAATTGCTGTTTGGAAAGAGGCGCATTACATGACGAATGTAATTAAAGAAATAAACTGCTGTAAAATAAAGTTTTATTTACCTTTTTGATGGTCGTTGATGGCTTATGGAAGGAGAGTCACCTTCCATAAGGACTGTTGGTAACTTAACCTCTGGTGCTGTTCGGTCGTGTGCTTCCGCCGAAGATCACTCCGCCAGCCGTGGTGGGTGTGTATTATGAAAATAGTGCTTATTATAAGGTTTAATTTTCATAAATTTGACGTTTGTAAGACGAAAAGTTTGTAAGTTAAGGTGTTTGTAAGTTGAGGTCTCACTGTACTTCTATTGTCCTGCCTGAGTATGAGGTCAACATTTATCATTAAAAACCCATACCGTTTTCCCAATGTGGGAGTAAAAATGGGGACAATGAATCACAATAACCTTTTCATGAGATCTAATAATAGCCTTTGCTGAATTGAATCTGAAAATTTTCATTTTTCAAACTGATTATAAGGTTGCATGTAGCCGACTTAAGACCCATGTTTACTTCATTTAGAAATAAAGAAGGATTGTGTACTTACAAAACAACGTAATTTTATTTTAATGCTTCTCAATAAAATTTTGAGGGCCGAGGCTGATCTCAATTGTTCCTTCCACTGAACACAGTGCACTGTTGTCGTATTTTTCAGTGCTGCGATATCAAAATGAAGAAGAAAACACGATCTCCTTAATGGAGGTAGACAAAAAAACTGCCGCAAGCACTTTTGTAGTGTAGAATATGTTTCTGTGCTCAATTTCAAAGTTTGGGAAATGCGGCTCAACAGCTGCATGCTCGCCTGAAGTTCCCGTCGACCATCACAGCCGTTAGGGGGCAGCAATGCTTGACCAAACTTCGTTCAAAACCAGGAGAAACTCGCTGCTTCCAAACTAAACACACACGCAGCACTCTCACAAAGGGGGCCCAGACATGGACATGATCAATTATGTGTCAAGCATTTCTTCCTCGGTGAATGAATGGCCTGCAGCGACTATAGCCTACCGGCCCGCTATTGTCTTTAAACACTGGAGGATAAGTTCTCATGCAGTTCATTATCCCGAAAGGGGGACAACTCGAAAGAGATCCGAAAGAGGCCATTAATCACCATTCCTTTCAAAGACGAATAAGAGAGGACCAGAATAACCGCAACTGTAATCTTATACATTCACTTTGAAACATTTGAAACACTCCAAGTGATACGGATTTAGACGTTTTGTTTACATAGAAATGATAGTCAGTCGGTTCGATTTATTACCGCGTCAACTCTGGGGATATGTTTATAGGCGAGTGTTAAATGGCTATTCCGGCAATCTTTGAATTTACAAGGACAAGAGTTTAAAGTCTACCGCTGCATGCTGTCATCCAGTTGGCGGAGTGTTCGTTATGACGAAAGTCAAATCAAAGTCCATTTGAATTTGGGTCGAGGAACTGCTGGTGGGAGGTATGGCGCAGAGCCCAATAAACTCCGCTTTTTCCCCTCAGCAAATGCGAACGCTTCCGCCTTGTGAGTTGGAATGGAGCGATGCAATTGGTTGACTCGTGCGTGGTGGGCGGTCCCCAAAGCCCAGTTTGCTTCTGCTCCGGTTCCAGTCAGACTCAAGCCGACGGACGGAAGAGAGCGATTTGGATGCGGCGAGAGAAATGCACTGGCGTTCAAGGAAGCGGTTGAATTGGGAGTCACGGAGCGATCTGACTGCATCTTGCTCTTTGGTTTTGTTCCCCCGCACAGGCGCGTGAACACCTGTTTTTTGTTGTTTGATGTTTGGGGGCCAAGCAGCGTGTCCGAGTCGTAGCATTACCCGGTGAGAACGCACGCGGGGCCAACCCATGGAGACCGGAGGGACATTTACAACAGAAACTCACATCACTCCCCATAAGAATAGCGGGGATTGAAAACGCACCCTGGAATGTCTCACAGTTTTGGACCCCCCAACCAGACTTGTGACTGATGGATGGACGTGGAGGCTGCGACAGGGAGACAGACGGAGAGTGAGATTTGACAAAGCTGTCGACGGTGCGCCTCCATTCTTTAAAAGCTGACATTTTTGTGTAGTTCGGTTCAGTTGACTAGAAGGTCGACGCTGCCGGCCTTCCAGGACACTTGTCATCCACTGAAATCGAGGGTTCAGTCAAGGACATCGGGCCCGGACTAGAGCTCACAAAGTTGACCACAAGGACATGAATGTGATAGCGAGCTCAAATGCTCCTGACTGACCGACGCTTATCTTCCCAACAGCCCACACTCTCATAAAGGCTGTGCGACTACGCACTGCCGTTCAGGGCTTGTTGTCCAAGCCACCTCGGCTCCCACTGTGTGTACATTTATCAGCATGGCAGTACTGGCTTGTTGGAAGTACTACCTCTGGATCTTTATCTTGACGTGCAGAACGGTGCTACTTTCAGCCAAAACACTGGAGACCATCATTTGGAGCTCACAAAATCCCAGGTAAGCTTCTTGTGTTGTTTGTAGATGCATTTTTACACTTTGGGTATGTGCGTAATCGAGGTAACATTACAAAACTTGCCATGCTGCAGTCTTACTTTAAATGTTCTGTGAAATGTGGCAATTATTCACAGGTAAATTAAAATATGGGACATTGTTTATGTTTTTTTGTGTGATTAATTTCAAACACCGGCTACACGGTAACTCACTAAAAACATAACTTCAGTAAAGGCACCATGATAAATGGTTCATTATGACAAATCGTAACACACACTTTTATACGCCACATTAACAGGGACATTTTTGCTCCAATCAAGACTATGTGGGAGCTGTGAATGTTTCGTTCATTTGCTGCCATTTCTCCTAATTATCGCAATCAAAACCATCTAGATTAGAAAGGTTGTTCCAAACATAGAAGTCCAAAAGTGTGGTCCAGCCAAATGAAATCAAGTTTGGTCCAGGTGTTCAGAACACAGGCTCCTGGCAGGGTAGCTTTGCACCTTTTCAACATTAACCCGCAGAAACGTGTGAATCCGTGGTTTCAGATAACAGCGGAATACATGTTTGGGAGCTGAATTGCGCCTGGATCAAGGTTGATGTTCTGTTCACCAAATCAGGAAATCAGGGGTTAGGTTCTCAGATGCTAGCTGCTGGGAAAAAGATCCTATTATTCTCATCAAAACACAGCAGTGAGAGCCAAGACCGCTTATAATAAAATACATTCTGGTAGCAATTATCACCCACTCAGACTCAAGTCCTGTGTTTGCATGGTGTCGAATCACACGCGCCTTGTGGGGAAATTGAGTAAAAAGAAACAAAAAAACAAAAATAGCCACTGTGTGCTTGACGCTAGAGAGCTGACCGTCAGCAGCAAGTGAGGCCAAAATTGATGTATCCCTTAAATGTCACATGTCATAGGAGCTTGCTGTGCAGCGGCTGGGTAGCAATATTAGTTGTGTTCATTGGTGTATTTATATTTGTACAGAATGTATGCAGAATGTGTATGAGGTCAGAGTCGGACCCGAAAGGCCGACCTGTCAGCTTTGATTTTCCCATGCCTTCACAAACAATAATAGTCGTCAGATACTGAAGTTTAACTCATTAAAACACCCTCAGCGGCTTTAAAACAAATATAAAACAATGTGACATTTATTACATTTATTGATTTATTGTTGATGTCACCTGAAGGGGAATTCTTCAAAAGTTGCCATGTCGCTTTCGGGAGTCGGATAATATTCCTCCATCTGTTTCTTCACTCTGCTCCAAGTCAATTCCCCCACGCTGACCGAATATTTCATAAAGTTCACAGTGGAACAATAAGGCGCCCGGCAAAGTGTTCTCCCCCCAATCTAATTATCCTGCTGCTGTGTGCTTTGAAAACAATAGACAATTATCTTGCCGTTTGCAGGCTCGGCAATAACAACAGACAAACCTTTTTTTCTCCTGAAACATATCCGTCAGCAGCGCTGTCTGTCGGCCAAGTAAAAAAAAAGAATACTTGTAGAGCAATCAGCATTGTTTTTTTCTTTTAATAAATCCATCCGACTCACGGCCGTTCCCTGTGCTGTGATAACACAGCGGTGTACAGTACACTACACTATCAGGTGACTTATCTTGATTTACGATGTCTTACTTTCTGTTCCCAGTTTGGGCAGAACTGCTGTCTCCGCTAATAAATTAAAACAGCCCTCTGGTTGCACATCATACCACATATACACACCAAATATAACAATACCAGCACCTCACATGAATTATGAGCATAAGTACAGGAAAGCAGAAGGGCTGGCCCTTGTTATTTTTATTTAGGTGTGTGTCTGCGTCTATGTTTGCATCGGTGCTGGTGCCCCATTAGTTAGAGATTTTAATGTGTTAGAACTCAGGCGCCTGTCTAACAATAACTGCGAGTCAACTTCATTGATTTCTTTCCAGTGTGTTTGAACAGCAAAGATACGTCATGACAAATGTGCATTGTGGGAAAGAGTCAAACTAACTTTTACTTTGGGGTAGACGGTCATCCATTAACAGGTCGTTAAAAATTCTGTTGATTCGATGGAATTGTTTGTGAGTTAATCCCGGATTGTAGCAATTGAGGCAAAATGAAGTGCACTGTTTAGCCTAAACCAGCATGGGTGCTGTTGAAAAGGTGCCAACTAGAATTGTCAAAAGAAGAGCAGCCTGATGTCGGCCATCAAAGGTTGAGCCAGATGCACACTTTGGCATGACTCCTGTGGGCAACGTGATTTTTTTTTTCCTCAACTCAGCACTGGCATTGAAACAGAAGCTCACAGAATTCTGACCAAATTCCTTCTATCCCATTAACTCATTCACTGTCATTCCCGAATTGATTCGGGAAAGGCAAATATGACGTGGAGTGCCATTCCCAAATTTGTTTGGGTTTTGTTTTTCTTTCTTTGGGTGCCAATAAAGCGGTGGGTATGGCTTCAAGGAATGGCCTTTTTTCCTTTCCACAAGGGTGAAGCACTTCCCTTTTTCCATGTTAGCGCTTTGTTCCAGCTTCAGCTGTTGTTAAAGCGCGACATAAACCAATATGTATGCTTTGCATGGTAGCTCATATAACTCCAGATCCATATAATTTAGGAATGTACTTATTTTTTCCTGATGCAAGAAGAGAGTCTAAGGTTTCTTATGCTGCATTGAATGTTTATGTAGTCCTAAAATTAAATATTCAATGGGTCCTGCAATTTGAGTGGCATTGACAAAAACCCTGGCACTTGAGTGGACACCTTTTTGCACATCGTTTGGCAGTGAATGCGTTAAAAAATGCATTGATAATGTATTTCCCTTCACAGTTAATGGGTGATATACATTTACAAGGACAGCCTTCGCAGAAGGAGGTTTGATGCTTCACCATTTACACTCGAAAACAAAACTAGAACATTTGATCAGAGCAAATCGGATTAGCTCTCATTTAGCTGAGTGGGATTACTCCAGAAAATGTCACTTTGTTATGACTGATCACGTCCTGTCGGCATGCCTGAAATCCATACAGCAATACACATCCACACACCAGGCACGGGCACAGAGCACATCCAGGAATGTTGCAGTGATGCCAATTTAATGCTAATCTGACAAGGTTGCCTCGAGTGGCTCCCGCATGTCCTCCAGTCCAACCCTCCCAAGCTAATATTTACCTTATGACCCACAGTCATGGCAGCCCGTTTGCCGCAGCTCAGGAGGGAAACAGCACGATGGGAGAGCCTGGGAAACATTCTTGAACACTTCTGAAATAATAAGGCAAGACGACGGCTGCAAGCCGGCCATCAGTCTGCTGCACTGGTGTTGAACTCGGCATTTTGCTGAAGCTTGGAAACACTTTTTTTTGGACATTGACTTGCATTTGAAGGCCACAACATAAAAAAAGCTAATTTTGTGTCTGAGAAAGGTCAACGCTGGCTTCTCTGAGCTACGTCTCTCTTCTTCTCTTCTTTTCTTATGTTGGTGTGTGTCAATTGACTTTAGCTGGCTGACTCAGTTTAACAGTTGACTGCTTTGGTTTTGCGTGCTTAATCTTTCACTAAATTTTATGACTAATGTTGATTTGATTAGCATTCATCTTTAACATCATATTAAAGAAGAAAAGAACATTTTGTTAGCTGTTCTTGCTAGTTCAAAGTAAAAGGGGCTGATAAATTAACTTTGTTTTCAGCTTGATACGATAAAAGGGAAAATGAGTTTCGAGTGAGTAATTAGTCTCAAATAACTTCTGTCATATCTTTTCTATTTTTAATTACAGTTTTTAATCAACAACTTTGATAGGCGCAGCAAAATGCTTCAAGTTGTTGGCGCGAGCTAATAAACATTCAAAGTGTTGCTATGTACTAGTATTTAAAATACAATTTCAGAAGGATGAGAAAAAAAACCTGGTTGCTAAACCCAAAACTGCAACAACCTGTTGAACAGGAAGCACAAACCATTTGAGCCCAGCAACAGAATTTGGTTCGTTGCATGGAGCGCTCGCTCCCCTCCGCTGCTGGCTGCTGTGTGGGTCACTGCTGAGAGGGTCAGAGGCCTGCTTGCCCCCTTTATCCCTTCAATGTGCACCTTGGTGCCCCCTTCACTCCTTCGACTCTGATTGTGTTTCCCTCTGATAGAGATCTTATTACATGCAGAGAAGACTTCGAGCCTGAGCCTCATTCCAATAGCTGGAAGAGAAGAAATACTTTTGTCAAGCAACTGGCGCACACTGCCTGCCGTCAAGGCAAAGGCACCCTGTGTCTCACGACGACGACAGCTGCATTAGCTTTCTTGTGCGTGCACTTGTGTGTCGACGTGTCTGTTTTTTCAGGGCCATGGAACCACACGCGCACACACTCACACACTCACACACTCACACACTCACACACTAACGCACACACACACCTGGTCCCAGAAAAGGAGTAGCAGCTCCTTGGGATATTTTTGGGGAAAATGTTTTCTTTTCCCTCATGGTTTCAATCCAGATGGAGTCACTTTATCCGCTGGCGGTTTGGCTGCTGGATCACTGAAAACTGATCATACTGATTTTCTCTGCTATTGATGAATCATTTCTGTTTATTCAAGCAGTTGCACTTTCCCTGCTCTGCCCAGCCCAGCTCAGCTCTGTTCTATGAAATGAGTTGCATTTGCATTCATTTAAGTTTCTTCTCTTTCTCTTTCTCTCTCTCTCTGGTCTGTGCATGCTCTGTGTTTTTCTGGCTGCCCGACGTGACATTGGCTACAGTTGGTTTTCTTTGAAGGCATATTACGGGACTGATTTCACAACTGGAACAACTGAATGTAATAAAAGAATCGGAAAGACAGGTCTCTGCTGGCATGATTCATCGCATAATAATTACTTGATGGACAGAACATTAATTGAAATGATCAGGGTCCAATATTTAAGTCATTCATGATTTGAATACTTTGTTTTTCTTTCCTCAAAGAGGAAAGAAAAATGCTTCTATGATGGGTTACTAGGCATGCTGGGTTGCAGTGTTTGTCCTTTGTCTTATTTGCCGTTCATCCGGTGCCTGCAGGCTGCAAAATATCCAGTTCATACGAAGTGAGCCAGAAGAGAGATGAGACTGTAGCCATCTTAAAAAATGAAAATGTATTGGACGGGAGACAAAACATAATGGTGACAGATACAACTTGAACTAGTATTATTGCAAAATGTTTTTTTATTTCAACTTTAGGGAAATATTCTTTTAACAGATGTATTTATAATTTTGACATCAAATAATGAGAAGAAAAATGAAAATTCAATGTAAATGAAAAAAAAAATCGAGTTGCTCATTGGAAAAAAAAAAAAAAAAATCTTCTTTTCATTCTGATTGAGATTCGTCAGAGTAGGGTTTTCGGTGTGGTTACTTTTAAATCAACAGACATTTTAAAGATTAGGAACATTATTATCACCCCCAAAACAGAATGACAATTTAAAGTCCTCCAAATGACCATTATAAAAACTCTTGAGTGCTGGGACTGGAGTGACTGTTGAATTTGGCACATAAAACTCCACCTCCACCTTTTACAATCCAGCACATTATTGAGAAGCTATAATTACCATAAAAAAGTGCCAATTTGATTTTACTGCACTGTGAGGACCACTTGGAACGAGTCAAGTCGGTACAATTTCTGCTACTGTGCAAGTTCACACTCCTGCTTGAAAACATGAAGGTAGCATGTGAAAGGGGCAAGTGTAAGCTTATGGCAAGCAGCAAATGAGTGCTTGAGAATGTCACTGTGCTATTGTTCTTTGTTCAGCCGCCGCGGAACAATAAGGAAGTGTGAGGAGTGTGCCGGTGTGCCCCTTAGAAAGTGTTGAGGAAGAGTGTGGAGTGGCTCAACAGTGGCTGCCTTACAGGCTGTTTGCAAGCGGCCTTCGTTAGACAGAATCCTGACTGGCAAACGAGTGGGAGCAAGTTCCCGTCAGTCTCGGCCGCGGGAAAATCTTCCTTGAATATTTTCAGACGCTACGTGTCTCTAAATCTGCGCCGGGTTGTATTAATTGAAAATGTTGGTATGCAGCGTTACAGGAAGTAGGTAGAAAGTTGAATGGGCAAAGTCGGTCTTTGTTTGCCAGTTTAGGTCTTTTACATAAGAGCAGATGAATATGAAAGGGATTAAGCGGCAGAGAAAAGGAAGCTAATATAGAGCGTCGCAACACAGCCCTGGGCTCAACCACACATCCTTTCAGACCGGCGTACAGCTCCCAGATTACTTCCATGTGTCAGCGCGAGGTGGAAGGCGAGTGCATAAAGAAGCAGGGGGACATGGGGAGAGAAGTTGAGCGATTGAAAAGAGAGCAGCTTTGGATTGCTGCAGATCAGCGCCGGTGTTGGACAGTGGAACGGATCTGTGTGACAGCCATCTCTAAAACCATTACCCTCGCGGCTCCCGCCGGAGAACTCGTAACCTCCTCAATCGCACCAACTTCACCCACTGCGCAGCCGAGGCAGACCTCATCACAAGCCGGCCCAAACTGCCGGGCGGAGCAACCGGCAACCTTCACAACAAGCCGCATTGCACGTCCTTTGAGACGTCATGACTTTTCATTGGCATGCAGGCGGGGATGGATGTGTTTTCCCTCTGGTTTGTTACACCGCAAAGACTTTTGTGGGGAAACTGGCATTCAACGTACTTGAACTTGGGGGAAGGCAACGGCAGCGTCAAGCCAGGAAATGTTGGAAGGACAATTTATTTTCTAAAATGTTAACTTGCCTTGCACTTCTCAGCAAATTGCTGACAAAATAAATAAATAAATAAATATATACAGTAAAGTCTCGTTATATCGATATTCAAGGGAGTCCGAAAAAATATCGATATAACCGGGACTATCGATATATCCGACCCTGTTTGCATGTAATTTTCTCCGTGCGTGCATAGAAATAGTATCGATATAACCGGGACTATCGATATATCCGATATCGATATCGATCGTATATATATATATATATATATATATATATATATATATATATATATATATATATATATATATATATATATATATATATATAGGGTCGATACTACCAGTAAGACTTTAGTTCGTTGAAGAAGCATCTTGGATAAGAAGCGAAATGTCCGACACCTTCTAAGAAGTACAGATGATGGCTGAAGAAACCTTTTCATCGATGGACCACTCCTGTATGACTGAGAGTTTACACAGACACAATCCATACAGATTTTTATCGCGCTTTAAAGGACAACCGACGTCTCCGGACAAGTTGTGTCCATAATTTGTAAAATGGCTTCAAATGACTTCTACTGAGCGTATTTTAAAAAGATTCCACCGCATATAGCTATATTTTACGTTATAAGACTCGCGCTGAATATTCAGGAAGTCTTGTTTTAGAGTTGGTGACGAGTCCGTACATGACGTCACTAAAGGAACGCCCCCTGACCGAAAAAAGACACATTGTAGCAGTCCTTCCATCACGTCAATGTACTTTGCTGTATTGTTTGGTCAGAAAACCATGTGTTGCATCCCAGAAGCCGCCAGAAGAGGGTGTCCAAGCTCCATATAAAGAATTTATCAGTGGCCACGGAAGGTCGCCATTTTGTGCCTCTTTTCTGGTGATCGTTTCTCCCCAATGTTGCCTCAAAATGGCATGAAATAAATTCTTTAATCGATTGCAAACATGTATGCTTTCCTCTTCAGAACTATTTGAATCATATTCATAACTGGTGGTGTAACAAGAAAGCATATTCTCCGAATCTGAAGCCATTGTTTTGATTCTCAAGCAATGCAAGACGTCTTGGCGTGACGTCACAAAATGGGGGCGGGAAATGAAATGCCCAATTTGCAGCTCAATTTTTTTGCAGATTTTGGACACTTTAAGTCATTTTTATTGGTGTTGAATAAAACTGCATTTGAATAAAAATATCATACTGCGTGTTTTGGCTATTTTAGATGCTATAAAACGTTTTTCTGATGCCAGTTAGGAAACAAAAAAATGACGTCGGTTGTCCTTTAACAACAACTGAAGCTATAAGGTAGAGTTTCCCCAGACACGCACCAAAATATACAATCGTGAAAAGGTTATAAAAAAAGACACTATTGGAAAGACTTATTAAAGTACAGGAGGTAGTCTATCAATCTTTTCTCGAACAACTGAATCAACAAATCTACCATGAGTACAATTAAGATATTCATGTAATTAAAAAAATCAGGTATGTGAAAAAAAGTGATTCTGTTTTTGCTGATTGAATACTTTTAATCTAGTACAAACTGTCAACATCACCACCCAAAATGAATTTCCATACATCAAAGACCCTAGAAAATGTCCTTCAAATGAGCACAGTGATATGCTGGGATTTCCGAACTATAAAATGGAGCTGGTGTAAAGCTCCCAAATCTAAATTTATCCATCCATCCATCCATCCATCCATCCATCTATCCATCCATCCATCCATCCATCCATCCATCCATCCAGACCGGCTTTTCAAAGCAGTCATTAAAAATATTTATTTCACTCAAACAATTAAATATGGCCTCTCACATTAAAATAAAAAATCATAACTAAACTCAGTTGAGTTAAAGTGCACGTTTCAAAGTGTGGGAAAAAAAGTAGTGTCTTATCGTGTGTAAAATACAGTATTTAGCTAAAGCCTGCTACTCATAAAGACATTTGTTTGTTTTGTTTTAGCCCAAGTCCTCCCTTTTTAACCAAGGTCAGCAAAGGCACAATTATCGTGTGGCAGTAAAGATAATTCTGATGATTATCTAGTAGTGTGAGTGTGTTTTTCCTCTCTCACCGATCTGTTAGGAAAACAGGTGGGGCCGACATTGGGAAATATTTTCCGAAATGTTTGTGATTTCAATAAAGTCAATCAAAATCATATTGTGTGTACTTGTCTGTATGTATTAGTGTGCTCAGGCACAGAGATTGTGGTGTGAAATGGAATTCATACCAGGAAGTGATTTGAAACCTGCTGCCACACTTCAGTGTAAACTGTAGTCTGGTTTCCGCAAAGTACAGCCCACACTCGTGAATATATGGTTTCATGGTTCACAATGTGGACCATTAGCCTCTTTGTCAAGACAGAACATTCAACACAGCTGCTGTACTGGTTGGCATTAATTTTCTGGGAGTGGTCATCAGGTTTCGCAACACAGCATCAAGTAATCTTGAAGTGACTTTTCTCCGGACTTGCGCACCGTTGAAAAGAAAGAGAAAGTAATTTGGACCAATGGACTTTGTCTTCAGATCAGACTGTAAGTACTAGAAGATTGAATGAGTCATGACCGCGCCGAACAAGCTCTGAACATCTCATCAATGATCATCACAGAGCTCTTTGTTCACTGCTTTGAGTACACTAATGGAGCGACAGTGTTATTGAATTGAGTGGTAAGATAATAGAATGATAGAATGATAAAGTAAGTGGAATAGCTTGGGAGAGGAGCCCGCTTTTCCCGAGGGAGACCCCACTCATGTGTGTCGGCATAGCAGATGGGTGGTCATTGATAGTCCCCCCCTCTCCCAACACGAACAACCATGTTAATTAGAAAGCATCATAATCCATCTATGACCTACTGCGACAGGACAGGGAGACTATTAGTGAGAGCATGGAATGGCACAGTGAACAATCCTCAGTGTTTAGTCACCATTAGGCTTTCTGGGCCCCCACCAAGTAAAACATTTATTCCTCCACTAATGTAGTTGGTGCCCACTCTTTCACCACTAGTTCTTCACACCCCCTCCCGCCACATTTCTAGATAATTTGACATTTGTTCTTTTCCTCCACTGTGCCCACTGGCAACGGCCCTAAAATCCTTTGAGTTTGTGTGTTGTGTTGTGTTTTGTTATGTGAGTGTATGTATGTATGTATGCATGCGTCCACAGACCCTTGCTGCCAAGTCTCGGCTCATCCCTTTCTAAACAAACTCCCAGCATGAAGCCGCCCCCCCCCCTTGTTTCAGTGAGGGGCTGGAAGAAAAGGCCGATGGGACTCCCGCGGCTCCCAGCCCTCTTCCCGCGTGGGCCAGTCCTGGGATTTTCTGCGCGACGGGGCCCCGTGTGGCAGCTGTGACTGACGCTTCAATCGGTGCACCCCGGGACACCGCAGCGCAAGGCCGCATTCCCTTCCACTCCTCGGAAACGGCAGAGAAAGACAATTACACACATATTCAGCAATCTCCTCTTCCTGGTCTGCCCACAACCACACAATCTGTGATGTGTGCCCATTTTGAGCGGACCTTAGAGAAACGTCTCTGATTTGTGATGTTTTGCAAATAAGAACTTGCAAATTAGTTTCGCTGTCCAGGCTGCCTGTCTACAATTTCATCTAAGTTGTTCTTGTTTACTTTATCCCCTGAATTATTCCTTCCCTAAGTAAACAGTATAATTCATCTCTTAGCGTTGAACCTCCCGGGATATTTAGAAAATGTAAGTCATGGAAAAATATTTGAGCCTTAAAGTGGAGTTAATGCTATCGTGTATGGATTGTCAGCAAATTGAGTTTGTCTCTGGTCTGTTGGAGCAGGGACCCGCTAGCCAGCAGGATTTGAGTCTCTTAATTGAATTATTTTGATTGCTGACTTGATTGATGGAGTCAGATGGGGAACGTTTTCCGTGAGTTTTGTCCCCACTAATTCGTCTTCCAATACAGCCAAAACAGACAGATACAATAGGAACCTGCTATCAATCACCACGACAACCCGGAGTGTTTTTTTTTCAAGAGAAATTGGCCCTTCCATGAGGTCTGAGGTCCACAAGCCTTCCAGACGCCGTAAAACCAACAATGACATCAGACAGCTGAGCACTCTAAAGTCTAATCTTCACATAATGCCATGCTAAACCCCACAGAGACCTACGGCGGGGAAAATTGTTCTTTTTTCTTCTTTTTTTGTTTAATACCCATGTGCTGTGCTTCCTCTTGTGGCACACTTTGTGTGTGTGTGTGTGTGTGTGTGTGTGTGTGTGTGTGTGTGTGTGTGTGTGTGTGTGTGTGTGTGTGTGTGAAGAGAGAGAGAGAGAGAGAGAGAGAGAGAGAGAGAGAGACTGAGTGAGTGAGTCTATGTGTCCTCACATGTTGAGAGGCACAATGAAGAATTTAAAAGTGAATGGAGATGTCACTGTCAGACACTGGCCTCCTCCTGAATCCCCTCCAGAATGACCATATTGGAAGCTGAGTGTGTGTGTGTGGGGGGGGGGGGAAGAGACAATGTCGGGGGTATGACGACCCCGCTCCATCCCATACCAACCTGCACGCCCCCCACCCCCGGCCCCTTCCACCCACGCCAAGTTCTTACGGCGGCGATTGCTGCGCAGTGGGGCACATGTCTATATTTCATCCCATTCATATGAGGGGAGGCCGCTTCATCTCTTGCACATATGCTTCCCATTAGATGCGTGTTTATTCTCCCCCGTGATGTGCACTGCATTTAGAAGCCCCTCATCGCTCCTATATTGGAAATAGCAGGGAAGGTCCGCGAAAGCAAACAGAATATCTTCAATCTTTGCAGCCAGCAGATGAAATGCACAGAGGAATTACATCCCGAGTTGTTGCTTGGACATGACTGTACTCAACTGTAATGGTAATGCACACTTTGATATGAAAGAGTTTTCCCATTATGTGGTGCTCCCCCCACAGCCTCATCTTTTGATTGCACCAAATGCATTGACTACTTTTCACTGTTCTGCTCATCTGTCTCCCACTGCGGAACATGACAGGCCGCACTGCCACATCACTCCTCTGCTCTCCGAGATGAAAGCGTTTCTCTCCAGATGGTCCCTTCATGCAGGCTGGGCCTGGCTCATTGCTGATTTTTCTACTTTCCTTTGCTGCTTATTCCTATTCATTTATCTATTGTGGCACCTCATGCACGTTGAGTTTTGTGTGTGCACGAAGATTTTTTTTTCCTCAAAATCTTCAACTATGCACAGTATATGTTGTGGAAGAACCCAGGAGAGCCTCTCATCATGCTGCTAGTGCTGTTCTGGAATAGGGTTGAGCGATTATTGTAGAATGGCCCTTATGTGGCCGACCAAATAGAGCTGACCGGTGCACCCTCCGCGCAATGAAATGGCAGCAAGAAGGGAAATTATTTCTCTTCTAGTGAAGGGACTGCAAGCAGTCACTTCAAAGCGGCACATCTGGCTCAGGCTTTAAGCGGCCTTCCCTTTGCATTAGACTTGCGTCTCGTGATGAGCCTTTGAAGGGCGCGAGCATTCCGAGCGGCGAGATTGCGCGGGCTGGGTGTCGTGGCTCGACCTTTTTGCGATTTTCCCCTCGGCTCCGCTGAGAGTAAACGCGCCAACCCGAAAGCTGCGATGTGATGGCGGAACAGCTCCTGTGTCACATTTGGATGTACATGGCTCCTCGTACCGTCGCGGAGGTGGCACGGAGGCAAGGACTCAGCTGTGGTTGCCGTGCAGAGATTAACATTTCAGCGTACACTACAGATGGTGGTAATAATGATCAGATAGCCCCTGTAATGGAGACGGCCCAGTTTGTAATGGCTTCCTAAAACAACACATGGAGCGTCTTTACGAGGCCGCAGTCCTCCCGACTATCGTAGCGCAAACGAGTGGTGTGAATGTGAATAGGTTCATGTCAAACCGGCTATTTATTAACACATGCACACATTTCAATTGAATACTGACAGCCTGCGTTTTGCCTGTTGAGTGTTATCAGACGACAGCAGTCAGGCCACCCGCCCCCTTTTGCATTCACTGTTAATGTGCCTAATGATGTGCGTCTGTGAGATTGCATCAGTCAATACGGTGTTCGATAAGGCCTCTAGAAACCCTCTAACAATTTCTATACGTCTGTTGGGATAAGATCTCCAATCTGAGGGAGACAAGAAAGATCAGCTATAATTTGTCTGGCATTAGGTAGGACACATGTACTGTCTTTTATTATCAAGAGTGGAGAGTAAACAGAAAATAGATCTGTCACTCAAATTCTGTGATAAGATGTTCCTTTTAAGACACACAAGGCAGCTGTGTCAAATAAATTAAAACAGTGTCCCAGTTAGAAGCCATCTTGGCTGTCTCTCATGCAGATTTGGCTCTTGTTGTCAGATAGTTTGTGGTATTCCTTTCAAATTGGGCTTTTGTTCTAAAAAATATCACAGTGGTTGCTTGAAAATAGTCTGAACGTTTTGTTACGTGGGGAGTGGAATTAGAATCCAGAAGCAGAAATGACACAAAGTTGAAAGGTAAATGTCTTTTCATACAAAAATACAAAGTAACCGCAGACAGCAGGCCTTGATGGAGAAGACACAGAAGAGATTCTGACACTGCCAGAAATCTTGACGTACATGTCACTGGGTAATCCACGTTTACATACCGTGAGACATCAAGCCTCTATCTATGACAGAATATACAAAATATATACAAAAATATACAAACCCTAATCAAAGCATAAATGGGCCACAGCAACTGCAAGCAACTGAAACATTGAGGATGAATAAACAGTCACAACACGTTTAGTCTTTTTTTGTGTTTTAGCAGCCCTACACTTAAAACATTTGACTACATGCTACCTTTATTTGTACAGTTGGATCTCTCGTCCCAAATCGGTCCCTTACCTCCATTAAAAATAGTGAGCAAATACCCCTGTGAGTGTGATAATAGCCACTTCTATTATAAAGCACACAGCATTTGATTGATCGGTCCCACGGTCTTGATCCCTGCGCTCGGCTGATTAAACCTATCCATCAGGTTCTCTTATCAGTGTACTCACAGATCGACCGCAGGACACTGAACTAAACCCCTCGTATTGTTGTTACACAGAAAAAGTCAAAGGCTAAGGACGGGGGAAGGGAGAGGTTTACCAGAAGTCTCTTCAAGGCCAGAAAAAGAAGCTCCCGCCCTGACGCACGCACGCACGCACGCACGCACGCACACACACACACACACACACACACACACACACACACACACACACACACACACACACACACACACACACACACACACACACACACACACACGATTTTATTGTAAATGTAATGGTTTCAAACAATGGCCTCTGTTTTCGATATACTATCTGTCATGACTGACACATGCACTTGCACACTTAGCCGCTGCACATATTGGAATAACCTTCCGGAAGAGGTGGAACAGCAGCACTGCACATTGTGACAAGAGTGTTTCCCCTCTAGAGGGAAATCAGAAAGTAATGTTTCCTGTCCACAGTGTCAGCTCCCCACGAGTGATGTGACCCCGCACCTGCTACCCGCTCACACACACATCACGTAGATAATAACGTCTCTTTCACTGACAGAGTGTCATTCGTTCGCCCGTGCGAGCGCACACACTGGTAGGCGCGTAGGTATTTGCAAGAAAATGAGGACAGTCAGTCTGCAATGATTTGCAAGTCAAATTGCCAGTTTCATAAGACGCGCCAGTTATTTTCTGAAATGCATTTGAATTTCCCCATCGTTTGAGTGACTCCTAAAGCAAATACATCCAGGCTACTAAAACCGGCATGATTGCGTGACACTTTGCTCTCATTTGCACGTGAACATCCATTCCCATCATGTTGTCAAGTAAATGAAAACATTTCTGTAAAAGCCCACAGATGGGCTTTTATGACTTTTAAGTGCTGTTTTGCAAAAGATAAAACTGCATGTGCATTGATTCGGGGATCGGAAAGACAAACAGTTTTGCAACGATAACGATCATATCATAGCCTGCATCGTCATATTCAACTCAGATAGGAGTGTCACAAACCGACAGCTTGCTTCCTCACAATCTAAACACTTAGTGGGAATCTGATGTTGACAGGAAATGGTTTATTGAAATCAAGTTGAAGCATGCCTCGCCGAGGCAGGTGGGGACCTGCAAATGAAAAAGGGGGCGGGGGGCAGTGTGTGAACTTTCTCCAACTTGCCCGCATGGCACATTCATTAACCTGGGAGCCTCGCTAATCTCTTAGCCGACTCATTTGGTCCTTGGAGAACTCCTGTGTATTAATATCCTCTCAGTGTGGCTGCTCGGGGGATGCAATAGGAGCGTAGCCATGGCGATGATTGTGTCATTATTTTGCAGTCAGATGAGTGATATCCCAGTGGGCTGAAGCTGGGTTGTCCGGGCCGGTTGAGAAGGACTGATTAGAATTGCAAATGTCCGCCAAGTGTTGTGTTTATTGTGTGTCTCAATATTGGAGACAATCAGGCAAATCAAAGCCCTCAGCTGGAGAGATGGGACCGAGGCACGGTGGGCCTCTCTGGTTGGCACCGTGTCCTCGCTGCGTCCTCCCTCCCTCTCTTACCCTCCCCTTACACCCCGTCCAACGCGTTGTGTGTGAGGCGGGTCTGAAGTACGCGGACACAGCTGTAGAAAGACAAGGAGATGCGGAAAGAGCCACTAAATCACGTGTGCTCAATCACTCGTAGCGTGGCCGCACTCTCACACGGCTCAGAAATATTAACACGTTTTATGAGAATGAAAGCGCCAGCCATAGACATAATATGCCGTGCAAAGTGCTCGAGGAATTTAATGTCTTGTAACGTCGCTCAGAACACAAATTTACTACTCATTTCATCGCTTTCCGAATCACATCAAATCAGACAGGCATTGTTATCGGCTTTTCATCAGGGGAATTTTTTCCCACCCCTCATAGACCTGCGTGCACGAAGCCTAATGGAGTGAGTACAGATACAGACAGTATGAAGGGCTCGGGACACCTGCTTGTAGTTCTGGAAATGGATCCTATTGGCGGGGTGCCCTTGTTATGCTGGTTGACAGGCGGTGGTGCAAAACGCCCCAAGCGAATCGCTCGTAAATGGTTCTTCCTCAACGATCGGCCATTACCTCATTATTGACTCAGTGTTTGTACACGATTCGACCAAATCCATCTGAAAGCCAGCCAATGGTTGTTGCTGTGTGAGTCAGGAAGCCGCTCTTTTGGGCTCCAGCCGTAATTGCCTCTGTTAGTTGTGCTTTTAGTGTTGCACTTTTAGTGGCACATCCTCTCTTAGGTTGCTCATGTTTCATTTGAATGCTTGTGTACAGACTGTAAGACAGCCAATGCTCGCGTAAGAACACGAGGGAGGATATTTGTGCTTATGCAGGGCCCTGGGCCTGTGCGGCTCTCAGGTCGTACGCATGACCAGTTGCCACAGGCATGTCGAGGCCCAGCTACGGGCATGCAGAGCGAGCAGCTCTGACTCCAAGCAAGTGACTGTTCAAAAGCTCTTTTCTTTGCACTTGTTCTGCTTAAAGCAAAATGAAAGTTAAAGGAAATACGTTTGCACGGCAAAGACATCACTCTCATCTGCAGTGACTTGTGAGGCTATCGTTCGACATCTGTGTTTGACGTGATATGATCAAGAGTCAGCAACCATGAAACACAACAGCCACTGTCACTTTTGTAGACTGTGGTCTATTTTGTGCCTTTGAGCATGGCAAGCAGTCAGAGAGCAAGTCTTAGAATTTTCTCGGCGTGTTTGCGGGTGTTCGCGTGTGTGTTTGTGCGGGCGGGCATGGGAGAAAAAGGGAGAAAGAGAAAGAGAATTGTGTTGGATCGCAGACGTGGCGGGTTTGCAAGTGTGTGAAACCAAAGAGAGAGTTCAGGAGGTGACATCTCATCAGCTGTTTGACTTCTCCCCAGTTTCCCATGGAGGCGCGTTCAAGAACAATGACGGGGAAAAACCCACCAGAGAGCAACGATTCAAATGCCACAAAACATCACTGTTTGTCATTGGCCTGAATTATAGGCGGCCCCTAAGATTATAGGCAGCGGAAATGGATGAACGACTAGCCAGGCCAGTAGTTCCATATCAACAAGCACAATTCATCCATCTTTCCATCTCCGAGCGCCCAACACAATAGCCGGAATACATTAACATAGTGTTTGTTTGATGAGAAGGGCATACCAGAGACAGTTTGTATGTTCCTCCCTCTTTTTGTTGTCCTCCACCCTGGCAGAAGAATTCTGGACTTTTGTTTGTACTTTTAGTGCATTCATTAACACATGATTGTGTATAAATCAGTGTTTTTCAACCTTTTTTGAACCAGGGCACGTTTTTTTTCATTGCCATTTTTTTGCGGCACACCACGAACCATCTCGCAGGAAAGAGGCAATCTTTGACGTGTTGCCACACGGACGAATATTAAATTAAATTATAAATATTAGTCTTTTCAGCGCGGACACAGGACAATGACATAATACTGGCAGAAAATGATTAATAAATGTTTGTAAAATTTTACATTTGAAAAAGGGGCATTGGGTAGTTTCTCACGGCACACCTAACGATCTCTCACTCTCATCTCTCAATTTCAAATCACTGGTATAAATAACCATATGCCACTGTACCATAAACTTGAACATTTAAACCTTACCCAATATATATATATATATATATATATATATGCGCACATGCACACACAAATGTATCTATATATCTGTAACAACAGCAGCACAACCTGGAAATATTTTTAACAGTGCCTTTTGATTGTACCACAGTGCCAGTAAACAACAGAGGCCAATTCTGGATTTTGACAAGGACTGTAAAAACGGGCATTTTGAGTGGACGGGACACTATTTTCTCTCCATTAAATCTATGAGTCTGTCGGTTCCGGGTCTATTAAATAGAGACTTTGTGAAATTATTTTCTTATTGAACAATTCATGGCACAGTTGTCCTGGAAGAAGCAGGTGGGAGCAAAGCGACACTTTGGAAGATGTTGAGGTTTTGTGAGCTGAAATTTCTGTGTTTGTGACGACACAGATTACAGCTCATAATATGCTAAGAGAATTAATTCTAGAGTGATCGATAAAATTAACACCAGTGATTGGATTTCAACTCAATTGTAAACCGTTCCTTCGACTCATATGGGACCCTGTTTTTGTGCCCTGGGCAAATGTAGCGCAAAGTGAAGAACGACTGTTTGCATGGGTGGGGTTTCCTTTCCTTTCGTATTTTCCTATATTTCATGCAGGTATAACTGCATATAAGGGGGCTTTTGCGCCATTGTGTGCCGTTGGAGAAGGTAACATAGCCAATTTATGGCTAATGGTCACGGCTCCCCACATTTGCACTAAAATCAAGGCGGACATGCTCGACATTATGGATGACATTGGCAAGTGTATTTATACACTTAAAGGACAACCGACGTCTCCGGACAAGTTGTGTCCATAATTTGTAACATGGCTTCAAATGACTTCTACTGAGCGTATTTTAATAAGATTCCACCGCATGTAGCTATATTTTACGTTTTAAGACTTGCACTGAATATTCAGGAAGTCTTGTGTTTGAGTTGGTGATGATTCCGTACGTGACATCACTAAATGAACGCCCCTGACCAAAAAAAGAGACTTTGTAGCAGTCCTTCCATCACGTCAATGTATTTTGCTGTACTTGTTTGGTCTGAAAACCTCGTGTTGCACCCAAAAGCCGCCAGATGGCGTCCAAGCTCCATGGAAGGAATTTATCAGCCTGTGGAAACGGGCTGATTCATTCCTCACAGGATCTGGGCGACATTTTTCTGCCTCTTTTCTGGGACGCTACATTGCAGTCCAGATGCCTCAAAATGACACGGAATACATTCTTTAATCAATTGCAAACATGTATGCTTTCCTCTTCAGAACTATTTGAATCATATTCATAACTGGATGTGTAACAAGAAAGCATATTCTCCGAATCTGAAGCCATTGTTTTGATTTTCCAGCAATGCAAGACGTGTTGGCGTGACGTCACGAACTGGGGGCGGGACTTTCTGAAAATGCCCAATTTGCAGCTCAATTTTTTTGGCAGATTTTGGACACTTTAAGTCATTTTCATTGGTGTTTTGCATTTGAATAAAAATATCATACTGCGTGTTTTGGGTGTTTTAGATGCCATAAAACGGTTTTCTGATGTCAGTTAAGAAACAAAAAAGTGACGTCGGTTGTCCTTTAAACTTTAAGAACTCCCCTTGTGGATGATGTGTTCGACCATGCGATTGCAGACCGCCTTGCACCCAGGTGCACCAGAGTAGTTTAATAGAAAATTTCTTTGGTCTACCAGCATGCAACACAGTCTGCCAAATTAACAAACATGCTAAATTAATGGCCGATGGTATTTTGAATTAAAACCAACCAACCAACCACCAACCAGAACAATTTATTCTAAAAGTTACTTGACTAAATGTAACAGACTAAATGCAGCACATATTTTAACACTAATGATGTACAATTGCACTTGCATACTGCACACTAAGACATAAGATGCATAGTATCACATGACAAACTAATGAAGAGAACTGAGGCATTCCAGGCAAATTAACCTCAAAATGCACCTTTTCTCTTAACCACTCTGGGCGTTGCTTCATTATTCAGTCTAAATCCGTGATCCAATGAGTTTAAATGAGCCATGCTGAGATAGCAGAGCAATTGTCAAAAATTGAATTTAACTGTGACTGGCTCAACTGAATGCAAAAACAATTAAAATTGCTCGGGCCAAGCTTGTGTGCGACCGCGTGCGTTTATACATGAGCGTGTGCACTTTTATTAGTACAGTGATGTGCTGATTAGGTCGCATCATTAAATGGCTGGTTGCTGAAGTGATGGTTTGCTTATAATGGCGATACAGAGAAGAAAATGGTTGCTGCTTAACGGCCTATGCTGCCTGCTTGGCTTCGGTAATGGTTAAGATCCCCCCCCCAGGTTTGTCCCTCAAGCGCTGGTGAAACTCAATCTTTTTGGAGAGCGGGGTAACATTGTTTGCCAGGGAGGTCTTCTTGCTCGCTTACCTCCTGCTCTGCTCATTGCTGATTACAACCTCGCATTGCAGGTCCAGCTCTTGACTTGGGCTCTACAGCTCTTGGTCCTTGGGGCACGGCGCGGTTGGACTGTCAAGCAAAATATCTCTTTCACTCTCCTTTCTTTCTGTCTCTCTCTCTCTCTCTCTCTCTCTCTCTCTCTCTCTCTCTCTCTCTCTCTCTCTCTCTCTCTCTCTCTCTCTCTCTCTCTCTCTCTCTCTCTCTCTCTCTCTCTCTCTCTCTCTCTCTCTCTTTCTCTCTGTCACAGCAGCTCTTCCACATCCCACACGTGTGTTGGGCAGGCTAGCGCAGTGCTGCTCAGACATGTTCTGACACACATATATCTACAAACACAGTCACACATTCAGTGGGTTCCTAGCCCGGCGGGTTTTGGCAGCCACTGTAGACTGGGCCTGTGGATAGATCTTTACGGAGCAAGCAGAACCCATCTGTGGCTGCTCCTCAGGGATGAAAGGCAGCTGTGTGTGTGCGTGTGTGCGTGTGTGTGTGTGTGTGTGTGTGTGTGTGTGTGTGTGTGTGTGTGTGTGTGTGTGTGTGTGTGTGTGTGTGTGTGTGTGTGTGTGTGCGCGCGCGCATGTGTGTCAGAAAATGTGTGATGACCAAGCTTATGTGTGTGTTGGTCACACAGGAAGCTATGAATGAGGTTAAACTTAAGGAGAGTCGGCTTTTGCATTGAAAGAAAAAGAGGACAATGCATTTTATCATGACGGACACATTCGTGAAAGACATCAGGTGAAAATATGCAATATTGACTGACCCTATCAAATGTAAATAGATGTCACACTCTGACACATTTTATACAAATTTAAACCTATTCCCGCATACTTCAACCTAATAAAACACTTACAAAAAAGTATTCTTGAACAGCTGTTCTCAATGCTCTCCGTGTCAGTAAAAGGAAGACTATCGTAAAACATCACACGAAAAGAAGACTCTCTGGCTCACATTCTCCAAATAAAATGTAGAGTGCTTGCCTCAACCTATATCATATTATTCCCAGTTGAAATTTCATGTAATGCAGCTACATAAGCCAAAGCACAATAAAAAAAATCTATAATGTCATATGCCATTCAGTATTACCTGTTCATCACTTGAAAACTTCATTTAAAAGCAAGTGAAAGGCAAAACAAAGTTTTATTTAAGGAGGTCATTTGATGTCAATAGTTTTTATGTGCACAAATCTTAATTTATATCCAAGTAAATTATTTTTTTTTATCAATCAACCCCGTTCTTTTTGGAGAAATATGATATGGACTTCCTATGATATTATTGTTTTTTTGGGGGGACTCAAATGCAATTCATAATGCGGACATATTGTAGCCGCTGAAGCATAAACCTGCTCGGAGACGCCAATATAAACATCTGGCTTGAAAGGAAGAATAAATCTGATGGACCATCTATTTACTGTCTGTTCAGAAATTGCTCACAGCATGTTTGAAAATGTTTGGTTTCAAAATACAACACCAATCCAAATGTTTGAGCTTCATTTTCCAATGGACTGAGAAAGTTCAGTCTTTTGTCATTGGAGAATCTTCAGATGATGATTCTGATGATTACAAGTATACAAGTGAAAAATCTTCTGCAATGTTGTAATTGCATGACTGTACGATTTTTTTTTCTTCTCAGAGGTCAATGGTCTCCTCTGCTCATCCAGCTGATGGATGCTCAGTGGAGACACAGCGAACGAGCGTCTGGCCCTCATCTTGCTGTCACCGATACTGACGCTGACGTTCAATCATGACCGCACGCAGCCCGTGTTTTACTGGCCCACTCTTAAAGAGGGATGGGCTCGACTATGAGGAAAACCGCAAAGGCCATGAGAAGAAACAGATTATGCTCCTTGGACTCCATAATGACTCCTGACACTCGTCTCGCTCAGCAGTCCTCTTCAGCCTGTTCGCGTACAACCCGCTCCACTTGTTTCCTCCTCGTGGCAAGGCCATCTGGGTGTCATCTTGTTAGCTCATTAGGCCGCCATGTTAGCCTCCCCCCGTGTGACAGTGATCGAGAGCGAGCAAGTATTCAGCCTGTTTGGTGAACATGGGAGCTGCGTGTTTGTGTGCGCACCTAAAAGCTTGTCTGTGCGCAACCGTTGTGAGTCACACAGAATGTGATTTGCTCTACGTGCCAGCCTGTTGACTAACTCAAGACTGTGTGTGTGTGTGTGTGTGTGTGTGTGTGTGTGTGTGTGCGTGCGCGTGTGTGTGTGTGTGTATATGTGTGTGCGAAAAAGAGGGAAGGTGTCTGCCTTCACACGTACAAATGGATCTCTCTCCTCTGCAGGGTGATTCGCTTTCTTCCTCAGTTCATTTGTGCCTCTCAGACTCGGTGGTCACATCTCGCCCATAATGCAGTTTTGGAGGGCTCATACGTGATCCAATTCCACTGCTGAGTCAAATCTACAATCGGGCTCCAATCGTTGCTTCTATGCTAAGCAATTGCAGAGCCATATGGGCTTTTGTTTTGTTTAATTTGAGAATGCTTGTCTATGTGGCCTCCTTGTTCAGGCACTCCCGTGGAGGTGACTTGTTTACTCTGCTTAGTGTGAGAAAATGTGTGTGTGTACCCTGCAGGCTGCGTATTTATATATGTATGTGGGTGCGTGTGTTTGTGTGTTTTAGTCTATGGGAACATCTTTGCCCCTGTGCCAGCCAGACACAATCCCGTTTTCTATACAAGCACTTGGGTTGACTTTGTAGTCACGAGCTTGATGAGCAACATGCTTTCTTAAGACCATAAAAGTTAGAGGGAGGCACCTTTGAGACTGGCAGCTCTCATGACTCCAGAGAATCCACTCAAGCATCCTGACAGTGACAGCTTCACCATGCATGTCTTTGTCCATAATATGAAACGCTCATAGGAAGTCAACAACTCTCAGTGGGCCTGAGCAACTCATGAGGGGAGGCAGTTTACGCTCGACCGCCTGGCTGTTTCTATCGTGCGAGCTTTCTATCTTGAATGGATCTCATCATGTTTTGAAGACGAAACAGCCCCCAACGAGCAGATAATTATTCCACATTGATCGTGAAAGGAGGACTTGCTGTAGCCTGTGTAGCTTATGATGAAAAACAAAAAACAAAATCCCCAGGCTATTATGTTTTTTTAAACGGAGCTTCTGTTTATACATATTACACAACGCAAAGATCTCTGCTGCAATACACAAGAGGAGTGGATTTGCTTCAATGAATAACTTGAGCATTCCCTGATCTGTCATCAAAGAAATCCATATCTTGAATCTTTGCAAAGTTGATCTAAAAGATATTGATGCTTTATGTTAGGTGTCCATGGCAAGAGTCAGACACCACACTGATTGTGTGTGGACTGAAGAGCACAAATGCTAATTCGGGAGGGAATAATTTTCCTGCTGTGACAATTACCTCATTGATAAGGAGGGTGTTGGAGTACCTGGTGTGGCGTTGATTGCGTTGGTTGATGTGGGGTTGTTTTCACACTCTCGTGTTCATTTTAAAGGTCATGCAGTAATTGTGAAGCCATAATGGAGAGTGTGAGGTGTTTTATCTTACCTATATCGGATTGGATTAGCCTTTATTAGTCTCGTCGTGGAGAAATTTACATTTCACAGCAGCAAAGTTATGAAAGTAAGAGGAAAGGCAAGAAAGAAGTAGAAAAAACCCCAGGAGCTGCTGTAAAAAAACTGAATAACAAATAATGTGACACGGCACAAAAGACAGACAGCCATTCAATCTTAAACACTTTCTGCACCCTCTTTGTTACATGAAGCAGTTCAAGATGAAAGAGGAGAGGATCAAAGCATTCTTTTCACCAGTGGATCAGAAACATCATGGTGGAATGTGCTCGTCTGCTACAAACTAAATGTTGAAAGCAAACACGAAGCTGTAGTACCCATTGACGAAAAGAGATCGTCTCACATCTCCTATCCCACATAAATCCGCTTCAATTCCAAGCAGCGACAGTTGCATATACACATCGGCCCTCTGGGTTGCCGCTCCTTTCTTCTCATCACGAGCTCCTCAAGCCAGGCATCCAACCAGCCGCAGACTGTCCAACTGCACCGACATTTCCGCTGAACAAAGCGGGGGGTGAAGATGCTGCCCATTACAGGCGCAGAAAAGCACAATTGCCTCAGAGCTGTTACGGTCAAATAGCACTGACATTCATCCCAAATCACAAACAGTGCTGGCATATTCGTGCTGCCGAAAAGGTGCAACCGCTCAGCACAGTCTCCTTCTTAATGAATGTTGGAGCCAAAAATTCTGAAAAAACAAGCAGTATCCATGCCACATGACACACAACAACACAAAGTGACAAAAGAAAACACAAAAACAAGACAAAAACAAGCAAGGCTCGTGAGAGTACTTGCTGACGGCTCGGGTGCCATCTTGGACTTATCTGCATCTGCGCTGTTGGCTGATAACCCTCTGGATGTCATATTGTGGATCATTGATTTTTGGCCGATATGTGTGACATATTCATGCTGCTGATCAGCAGGTACGAATCAATTCAATGCTGTTACGTTGTGAGGGAAAGTATGTGGTTCTTCCTCTCCCAGCTCCCCCGTTTTGGGGTCCATCCTTTAAGTTAGCCAACATGGATGCCAGCGTGGTGCTCAGGGCTCAGGACTGATTAGACTGGGCGGGGCTGGTGTCGGGGTGGGCGTAGGTGTGGGCCGACTTGAGGCTCTCTGAGGGAATCTGAGGGGGCCTTCGTGTAGGCGGTGTTTTTTTATATGAAAGTCGTCAAGGCCTGGGCGAATGAATAGGGTTTTCTCAGAAGGTCCAGGATGCACCCCACAGTGCTTTTGTATGCTCTCTCATCCGTATGTGTGCGCGTGCGTGTGTGTGAGAAAGAGGGAGGGTGAAACATATGTGAGATCATGTGCTCATATTCACCAGCGGAATGTAAAAAAAAATACAAAATTGTGTTTTTTAGGGGGTTTGGGAGGCAGGGGTCGGCTCTTTTCCGCTGCTGCGATGTTTTCTGTTCTCTGCTCTGTGCTGTTTGTATAAGCTCTTTACAGGATTCAGCTCACATTGGCTCCATCCAGATGAAACAAAACCATCCTCTTTTGGGTTGTTATCAAAATAATTCTTGATATTTTGTTTGGTCCAGCAAGATCCACTTCATTTGACGTGAAGAGATGCGGCCTGTCTCACATTGAGGGATTTGCCTCCCCATGAACTTAAAATTGTATCTGCTCTGTGGTTTCTCTCCACACGAAAACTCCCTTCATCAACATCTCTTCCAAAGTCCCTCGACATCATGAATGAAAGATGCAATTCATCCTCCCTTTTGAAACCATTCTCCCTTTTGACCTCCACAAAAGTACAATAATCTTTAGTCCCACTTCCCCTCTCTCCATCGCGTGGTTGTTTGGAGCAATGGATTGCTGCTGATTAAGCCAATCGAGAAACAAACGGGAGACCAAGTGGCAGCCCCACCAGTTTAGTTTCACATCCTGGATGTGAGTTAGCATGCAGCTTGCCAAGTAGAGGGCTTTTAAACTGGGCTAAACACTAATTGCTGCCCTATTTCTTTTATGTTGCTTCTTTCCCGTCTGTGCTGGTGCTTCCAGACCTCCACGGCAGCCGGAGCCTCATTACAGCAGACAGTTGACAAAGGCTGGGAAACAGAAGCGGGATAGCAATCTAACCGCCGACTCGAAGACATGCTTGGAAAATTGAATCAATGACAGGGGCCGGCTTGTGATTAAATCCTTGAGGGATTTGAAGACATTGAGATTTTGGAAATCTTAATTATTCATCTAAATGGTTGTTTCTGTCTTTGATACTGTTCCAAATGGTATGGAAAACGGAGAATTAGGCTGCATGTGAGTGCCGGGATTGGTGGCCCTTTGAGCAGAACTCTTACAAAAGCAATATCTACAAAAAGGATTACAAAGGACCTACTTGATGAGTGAGACCATTTAAAGTCTAATTGTGATCGTCTTTCTTGTCTCAGCGCTCTGGTTTCTCGCTTGTTTGCCTGGTATGTTTTTTCTTGTCTGTGGGTCTGTACGGAAAGGGCAAGTGGAGGGGCAGAGCCAGAGAAATGTTGAGTAGGTGGATGGCTGAAAGGATAAAGCAAGAGAGGATGGGATTGTAGACAGAAAGAAAAGACGAGAAGCCGTGAGGTATAGAGGGGGAGGCGGGGAGTAGACGGGATGGTCAGCAACAAAGCCATGTTGCCATGGAAATGTGTTTATGCCTCACTGATGCATCTTGTAGTTCCAATTAGAGACTGATTGTGATGACACACGCACGTGAACCGGTTGTTTGCGTGTCTATATACGCACGTGAACTCAAGCGCATGTGCCTAGACACGCACATGATGGCTGGGCATTGCTGCTGAAAATGCAGAAAATTATTGAGACATTGGACAAAGGATTCCTTGCGTTCTCACTCTTGTCTGCCCTTGAATCATCACAACTGATCCTCTGATCTTCACGAGCAACCGACAATGGCTCCTCACCTTCTTTCAAGTTTGCCTTCTTATGAGGAAAAAAAAAAGAATTAAAATGTAAGGTCGGATGCACCTGTGTTGGAACCCTTTTGTCAAATCCACTCTGCCTTCATCCTTTTATGTGATTGAAGGCATTTACACCGTAATGTCTCTCTCAGGATGCCCATGAATGGTGAATGGCCTTAATCCGATCACGTTCATTTTCATGGGGAGTTAGTCTGCGAAACTGTGACTTCTGGAATGATTGCTGTATACCATGGCTGCCTTTGTTCAACACAGGAGGAGGTATATGCCCATCATCCAATGCTGACGCGATCCTCTTCTGTTTTATATATTAAAAGTACTCTTCCCCAGCCCATCTGAAGTGTCATTTATTCAATCGAGCCGTGATGAAACACAGCTTGCAGATAACATGAGATTATGCTCTCAGAGAGAGATAGCGCCCAGTTCTGGCCCCTGATGCCTTCTTAAAATGGGAGGGATAGGAAATAACAACAAATGCATTGCGCACAGCTAAAACCTGCTTAAATCTGCTGGTATGGGCAGATTTTACAGATAGGATAGCTGCTGTGCTCACTGTCTGCGACCATCACGCATTCACACACAGAAAAACGCACGCGCACATGCACGCGCACATGCACACATACACACACGCACGCATGCACACACTCGGTCAGTCCGGCTGTCTGGGTGAATGCTTGGCTAACTGGGACAGCAGAGCTGAACCATGTTGACATTTTAAGCCTCATACAAGTCCAGAACAATGATTCAGCCCAGTCTGACCTCCCAGCCCCTCCTCTCTCCTTCCTTTCATACCGCAACCTCAGCCCATTTTGCTGAAAAAAATATCACACATAAGCACACATACAAACACACACACACACGAATGCCCAAACACACTACAATTCCTCGGTGTGCCCCCATTCCCCGCTTGCCGCACACACTCACACACATACTTGTCTTCCGCTCACGCCCTTTTGTGAACAAAAGAGAATGAAGCCGATCTGATTGAGTTGGTAGAAGCGAGCGAGGTGGAGCGGTACAGTAAAGCCAAATGGATTATTTTAATCCCCTCGCAGATGATCAGCCAGTGGGAGATGAAGCAGGCAGCCTGACCCTGCATACCGTTTGCCGCCTCATACTTGGACTTGTGTTGTGAACTAAATATCATGTCCAAACTGGCCTTATATTTAAAGGTAGTTGCGCTTATGGTACATTCTGTGCCACTGTTCCTCTAATCCTTTTACTGGCTGCCATTTTGTGTGTGGCCAGGTTGTTTCCTTCCTTTGGTGTGCTTTTTTTCCATCCTGTGTATGAGCGTATTTGTGTCCCTCAATATGGTCAAGCTGTAACTTGTCATGTTAGTGGTCCCAAATTAACAGCTCTGCCTAAGAGCCAATGCTTTTGGACTTAAAAGACATCCATCCAGCCATCCGTCATCTCAACTGCTTTACATTACAGCCCAAACTATTAGGGCTATATAAACTGTTTTGAAATGCTGTGGCTGCTCAGCCAGACTTTTTTTATGACGTGTTACTTACAGCCTGTCTTTTTCTTTTTTTTTTGCCTCGCAGGTTTGTTGCTGGCAAAGGCCTGATTATCTACCCAGACATCGGTGACAAGCTGGATATCATCTGTCCCAGAGCGGACCATGGCAGAGAGTATGAGTACTACAAGCTGTACTTGGTGAAGAGGGAGCAGGCGGAGAGCTGCAGCACAGTCCTTGATCCAAATGTCCTGGTCAATTGCAACAAGCCGGAGAAGGACATCAAGTTTACCATCAAATTCCAGGAGTTCAGCCCTAACTACATGGGCCTGGAATTCAAAAGGAATGTCAACTACTACATCACGTGTAAGTTTCCGACTAACGATGATGTATTGTTGTCAACGTTCAACATTCATTGAATGAGAGAACATGTAATATATTGTCTCACGGTTTGTTGAATATCGACGTGTGTCCGGGAGCTCCTGAGGTAAACCGTGGTTCAATGTGACTACATGGTAATGCACCAAAATCATCTAATTGCCAACTGTTGACAGTCCAAGTACAAGTAAATTCTGTTTTCCCGACATGTTTATATTCTGGGTAAGGCAACATTCAGCCGCGTAATTGCACTCTCCGACCACCCCCCCTCCAGCAGGGTCAGATTTTGATATTTGTGATGACTGCAGGTGGCATGGTGGGCGAGAAGCGAGCCATCCCCCTCACAGTGCAAAGGTGCAGGGTTCAAGTCGGTCTCCTACTTTTTCCTTGAGGAGTCCGGTACCTGCGTGGGTTTGTTCTGAGAACTCCAGTTTCTTCCCTTATTCCAAAAACATGAATGGCAAGTTATTATGACCCTCTAAATCGTCCCTAGGTGTGAGTGTTTGTCTGTGTGCCCTGTGCCTGGATGGCAACCAGTTCAAGGTGTACTTTACCTACTCTGCCCAGAGACAGCAGGGGTTGGCTCCAGCACGCCTTGTGATCCTTGTGAGGATAAAGCGGATCACAAAATGGATGGATGGTTGGTTGATTTGAATGCCATTTTCGGATGAATGCAGTTCCAAGACCCATTGATTCTAGATTTTATTTGAATGACTGTGACATTGATCCTATTTTGCAAAATGGCATCAATCCTCCGTGACAAATTGACCACTCTTATTGTCTCCTAACTTGTTGCTGCTTGACTAGGAGTGTGATGGACATTGTGGATATGTGCCGATTTTATCAGCTGAAATCCTGACCTGGCATAGTATGATACACACATGCACGGCCCACCCTGGTTACTCTTCACTCAGGTGTTGTGTCACATTGGCTTTGCCCCCGGCAAGATTAGTTTAAAAAATATCATTCATTATTTTTAAAACTGAAATCTGTTGAGGTACTTGTAGCGTTTAGGGTTTTGGGGGAGGAAATTGCGCGTTGTTTTTACAGCGCATAAAGAAAACACACATTCCACCACAGCCAGCACCAGCATTTTATGACTGTTTACATTATAAGTCACACATAAGAAAAGCACTGAAATCTGACACAATGTTTTACTGAAAACGACACAAAACTTTTGGTTTATCAGAATCTAAGGATTAAGAAATCTTTAACGACACCTCATAAATAACGGCACTGGTTGTTGGACAGATGCTAATATTCCGGACCCTTCTCACAGTGCCTTTGAGCAAGATACTCCGCTAGCTTGAGTGCAGCACTTTTTACATGCACCTATACTCCCATAGCCCTCCTTGCATGTATGCCAGCTGCTTCTCAACCCACATATACAACTGTATGTAAATTGAATTTCACTCTGAAGTATTATTTATTATCGGTTAAAACAAATCAATTAAATGAGAGACGACAACGACAGTCTTAAAAGGTAGCGAGAGACCAGTGTTGCTTGGTCAAACATCGGTTAATTCTATCACAGAAGAATTTATGGGATAATTTTTTGGCTCAAATGTAAACTGAGCATTGCCCTAAAAAAATCAGCGTCAATTTCATGTAATCTCAAAATCTAAAATACTAATTCAGGACATTTGTTGTTACAGAGATTAGGTTTAGGTTAGAGATTATGTTTTGGTCCATACGCAACCTGCATTTTAGAAGAGAGAACAAGGTGGGAATCCTTACCTATCACATTTCATTACATTTCATATTACTAAAAAAACATAATTTAAATTTTTAAATGTCGATGTTTTCTGACATTGGTAAATGACTTCATGTGAGAGTGGCAGATAGAAAGGGAAAATGGTTGAGTCATAATTTACATCATAAACTGGGCCTTAGAGGAAAATGTGTGGCGGTGAGTTTTATTTTAGAACACAAACGCAATCCAAAATGTAAATAATTCCATTTAAACAATGGCTATGATTTGTTAATATTTAACAATTAATGGCAATAATAGTTGATTAAAAAAGTTACTTTTTGGTATAGATTGTAATACACTATATAGTTCCTAATTGACCCATACTTTTGCTAAAGTAGCATTATGCAGCAATAATGGATACTTCATTCCACAGGGGAGTAGATGAGCTTTCAGAGCAGGTGAAGGATTTGAAACATGAGTTTTTGTTTGTAGAGCCGACAACAACAACTTTATTGGCACGCTGCAATGTCTGCCGTGTAATAGTGTATTGATGGGAGCAACGAGGAGTACTTGGCGTCGCAGTGTTTCAGCTGGCGGGCAGGCGGCATCCAGGCGATGGTGCATCATTATTAGCCTCACATACGCCACACGCGCAGATGTTGTATTTGTCTTTGTTGTATGCTAATGCCGTTGTCCTTTGCAATAGGAAAAGCTCACGTTATTTCTTACGCCGCAGCCTGTGCATTACCTCACCCATTTCAACTATCACGTACTATGTAAAGTATAATAGCCATGCCGACTGCCTGCGCCGCGTGAATTTAAAGTCAAGAATGCAGCGAGAGGTGAGCACATTTGCGGCGTTTCCCGTACAGTAGAGTTCACCGTATGTTTGCGTTTGAAAGCATGCCTTTGTGATTGTTTCCCCATTGCCCGAGGTGGGAATGTGCTCCACCTACTAAGCAAAAGGATGTAAATCCACATCTAAAGAACCAGCTTATCTGCTCTGATTTATTGTTGAGCATTGCAGAAAGATACAATGTGAGGGCTCATTCCAAAAGTTCAGCCGCACTCTGATCCTGTGGCCCCATGTGCCTTTTCCTTCACCTCCACCGCCGCCCTCTTCACTTTATACTCCATCACCGAGGTTGAACAAGCAACAAAAGGTGTGAGGTAAAGTAAGCAACAAATGGTGCCTGTTTAGGTGGCTCTCCGCTGCCCTCGTGTCACTGCAGGGGATGTCCACCACTTGATTCCGGGCATCTCAGGCGAGCTCTGACAGACATGAATGTGTTTTATTGTGCGCCTGTGCGTGGAATGGGAGTAGGGGATGGTGGCAGGGCTAAAAGTCAGAACGTACGGACAAAGGGTCACAGAGACACAGCAGGGATCAGTAATGATAACCCTGCTCTGATCTAAACTCCAGACCAGCTCCAGCCTATGCCATCCATCACGCACACGCACGCATGCACACACATAACTAAACAAACCGGCTGCATTTCATTGTGTTGTCTAAACACAGGATTTGGAATGAGATGTTTGTGTGGAAAATAGCTGTGCTGGGTTTAGAGGCTGGACAGCTCAGAGAGCAGTGACTTGAGACAGCAGGCTTTTTAACAAAATTAATTAGGGCAGGGAAGAGGAGAATATAAATGCATTCATGAGAGCTGGACAATTCTAGAAAAAAATACGTAATCACAATTATTTGAACTGAGACTGAAATCACAGTGATTCAAGCGTTTCCCTCCCCATAGTTTTCAAAACATATTTATTCAACTCCTAAAGCTCACCTACACAAAATTATGATCATAGCTTCATGCCCATTGCTCACCGCGACTTGAACACGTTATTCCTGAACACACTATTCTGTTCTTCAAGTACGAAAGGGCCTTGTAAATTTGGAGAAATTGGAGACTTTTCATTGTTTGTTTTTTTTTTTTTTTTTTTTTTTCAAAAGCATGACCCTATAATATTTATTTCATCTTGTGTTTTCACAAGTCTTGGGACTCCCTAGGCTAACTTGGCCTGGGATCTTGGAGATAGCATTTTGTGTAGAGTCATGTAGAAACATGCATTGGTAAGATAGAAAAAAAAGTCCTTAGTATCCTTGTAATTTGAAGAAAAATAATCATCGAAAACTCCTTTTTTCAATATAACTGGAAAGCACAGGGAGAAAATTAGTCTGAAGATAATCATGATCACTTATACTACACACTTTCAATGCGAGCAGCACTGCGGCGTTCCACACATTAAGGTAAAAACTTTGCTTCTCCAATGAAGTCATTAATTTGTGAAATAAAAGAAATAAACAAGCATATAGAGTCCAGCCTTGATATGGAGTCCTTTCATTGCCTTTTCCCTTGACTTTTCTTGTAGAATTAAAGGTAGTGGCTGTGACTACGTGTTCTGTCAAAGGCTGCGGCCACAAGGCAATAAACAGCGGCAGCCGGTCTTCGCATATCCCCTCTCGACCTCTCCCTAGATTCCTTGTGTAGCCAGCAGGGTAAGCCTGATCTTTCTTGACAGCCGTCACTCCCCATCTCAGTGTGCCATTGAAGACTCCGACATCCATTGACTTCCTCCCCATAAAGCTGCCGCAGTGGGGCACATGCCGCCTCACCTTCAGAGGACTCTCACCCTCGTATGACTTGCAAGTAAACAGCGGAGGTGTTTGTACCCCTTGTCACTCATTGGGCTTGAAGCTAAATCGCAAGAAAGTACGAGCAGCAAGGGATAGATAATGTGTGTCCAAGGATCAACCAGTTATGTCAATATTTGGAATTACCTTTTGTTTGAACCGACGGGTGGTTGCTCAAGCCATCTTTGTAGACAGGAGGACTTTTGACAGCTGTATTTAACACCGTGGGATGACCTCAGCAGTGCTCACACTTGACCGGATTAAGGTTACAAGTCATCTTGCACATCGCCCATTGTAATTTTCCTTGGGGTTCTTTCCTACATTTCTTTACAATTAACAATCGACACATACACTTTTACTGTTCTTTCTCTCTCCCCGCAAACGGATTGTGTGAACGCTAATACAGTTTTACTTTACAAGGCGGCTTGGGTTGAAGTTGAAGGTCAAGTATGAAATCCCTGGCCAGGGTTACATCGGATCAACCGATTCCCCCTTACCCTACATTTGGCAGGATGTAAACACACCACTTCAATACACATGTATGAATTCTCTCATACAATACACTCACTCACATTGGATTTGACACCAACTACGTCAGGCCAAGACTCCGATACCGCAAAAGAAGTAATCTGTGTCAAAAAAAGTTTGATGTCATCACAGTCATCTTTTAGAGTTAAAATGAAATCACTATAATCAACCCCCTTCCCAACCCCCTTAAATGACAGGCATTTGTCAGCTGCGCTCTTGAAAAGACAAAAGCATTTTGAGTGTCAGATTATAGAGATGCAAATGGCTCACACATTTCCAGCTCACAATTAAATGGGTTTTTAACATCTGGTAACCTCCCTCGGTCAAATCACGCAAAGATTTGAATTAGAGGCAAGAGGCTGCTGCAGATTTTCTTTTTGTCTAAATGGCTGAGCCACATGCATGCTTTTTATCAATGTAGAACAAAGGACAGACACTATTATTGCACATTTATCAGTCTGGAGACGTTTCAAATCACTTACAGAACCAGCAGCAAGCTCAGATGCTCTTACTTTTGACATTAAAGCATTCTAAATGGATGAAAACTATTCCTCCTACAAAAGTGTTAAGATGCAATTTTACATTTGTCATATACCAGTTTGTGTGTTGGCTTGAAAAGGCTTGCTTCATTTTCAATGGAAACTTCACCGGAAGAAAATCTGTGTTGCTCATTGACTTGGTCTAACTATCATTGATGTTACCGATTAGAGGTTTGGGTCGTTAATCAGTAATACTTAACGGATTTACTTTTCAAAGTAAACCTCGCTAACAGCTCAGGTTAGACCCAGCGGAACAGCAATGCGCTGGATAAGGAGATTTAACCCCCGCTGTCTGAGTGTTTATGGAGCAGCAATATAATATGTAACTTTGTGCTTGCTTTGCAAATCTATCCAAGCTGCCTGTGCGACTTCTCCTTTGGATATTTCATTCTGAGGGGGTTAGCAGGCACAGCGATATTGCCTTTCGTTTATTACAGAGGAGTTTGTTTATAGTGAGGTACGGTGTGGGCTAAAGGGGGAGGATAGGGTGTTGGTGGGCCTTCGTGAGGACGTGCTTGCCTGCTTACGTGGCCAGACAAGTGAATGGTTGTCACTGGTTACGAGCGAAGCCGTCTATCCCAGATGATGTATTCATGTATTCATCTCAATTAGTTGGCTTCGCACTTCTCCTTACGCCGGCGCTCAGTCGAGCGCCGAGCTTACCTGATTAGAACACTTTAACCCCCGCCTCGTCGTCTCCCCCTCCACCAATCATCCTCAACGTCACTATTCAGCCTTTCAGATCTCCAAATGTGTTTGTACGCCTTGCTAAGATTGTGTAAGTCACTCTCGCTGAGATCTGCTTTCGGCGCAAAATCACACAGACAAAAAGACTCCTATTCTTGTTTTGTTTTGTAGTTTTTCTCAAGCTCATTTGCCAACCTCTCACACAATGTTCCCTTTCTCCGTGAGCCCATCTCAAAAGTTGAAAGTAAGCCTCATCGTTTCATTTATTTCCGTCTGCAATGTCAAATCCATCTTGGGGCTTTTAAAAACCTCCAAATTGCTCCAGGCAGAAGGAAGAGGAGACGGTTTAAGACTGCTGGAAAGATTAATGTTTGGGGAAGTAATTCAAAGAGTAAATGATGAGAATCTTTGGTGAAACGTTGCGGCGTGTTCCTGGATAAGAACATTGACGCATTATGAAACAATGCTGCACGTGCAAATGGATGCTGCCTTTTCCAGTTCAGAAATCTGAGGTTGTTTGTGACAATGACACATAGTCTTTCTTTGTGGGCCAATGGCTGAACTGAAATCATAGCTCTCTGTCTGATGGGCCTCGCTTTCCCTGCCTCCCAGCAGCCATAGAACCAGTGGTTTCTGTTTTCCAAGGCGCACTCTAAAACGACATTGTTTTTCCAATATCCACTCCGTGGCCGCCTCGGACGGCTCCTGCCAATGAGTCCTTCTTCTCGTGCTGGAACCTGAGCTTGTTTTGTTCAATCTCAAGTGAGAAATATGGATTTATAATTATGGGGGTTATTAGTTTTAATGTCTTATCCTTTCCGAGGAAAACCACTGCGTGCTCGGCGTGGCCGCAAATGAGCGGGGGTGTGAACATTACTGCGAGAAAGCCAATTTTGGGGGTGGGGAAGCAAAAGAAAAGAGTCTCCGTGATGAAATTGAATCTGCTTCGAGCAAAGCAAACAAACATGAATCACAAGGCGGTGATAGAGATTGCTGTGGTTCTCTGAGGGATAAACGGGGAATATAAATACTGTTCTACAGGCCAGGACCGGGCCTGTTTCTCTGAATTCGGCTCAGTGGCGAAATGTCCATGTTCCATTCCAGCCTTACCGCAAGCACACAAACGCAGCAACAAGAGCAGACAAAAACGTGCGCGCGCAAACACAGGAATAAATACTCTCAAAGCCACATGAGCAAAGTCTAATTTATATCCACTCAGATGCTCACACTTGCATCCAAATAGAGATGCGGCAAAGAAAACGACGCGCGGCATCTACACTTGCTCCTTACTACCTCTGAGAGAACCTGCAGTGCGCATGCTCCAAGACGGATTCAAACCGAGTGCGGCTCAGACGAGATATTTTCAGCCAGATTTTGGGTGTGAATGATGGTTACCACAGTATGTTCATGTTGATGGATGCATAGACACTGAAGAGAAAGTGTCATCAGTTAAGTATGTGCTGTATATTTCAGCCTCACATGATGATTTGATTACAATCCAAAACCACCAGTCCTATTTCGCTCCCTCATTCTCTTGCTTTCCTTTTTTTCCCCCCGCAACATAATCTTGCTCAACTCTCTCCAGCCGTTCCACTCTTTAGATCCCCACCTCTCCTCTTCTGCTGTTCACTGACAGATCCTTCAGGAAATTGTTTCGAATCTGCCAGACATTTTTGTGTTGTCGCTGTTTATTTGTATTGGTGGACTCAAAGGTTTGGTGGGCCCGAAGCCACATTCGCTCCCTCCTGTATTGGAAGCAAGGTTCAGCTCCCAAACTCTTTAACCGCCCTGCGCCAAAATCGCTGATCCTCGATCGGCGCGGCTTTACCATGTAACCGATACCGGGGATGAGGAAAGAGGAGGACTCGGGAGGACGTAATCAGTGTGTGTTTTTGCACAAGCTACTGGCTTTGTGTGTATTAGGATGTAATCAGCAGCATTTTCACTATGGTCTACTGCGCCCTCTGATTGAGCTTTTGTCAAATAGCAAGCGAAGGGAAGAAAAATCTTTTTTTTCTTCCTGTCAACGTCTCACTGAAAGGCCTTAGTGCCTGACTGAAGTTTGTCAGCTGTGGTCACTAAAGAATTGCAGTCTCCATCACTGCATGTGGATATGCACTTGTTGCACATTATCACTGGTTACGAGCGAAGCCTTCTATCCCTCGGAGTTTTTGTTCAGCTAGCGTACAGTATTTTCGCGACTGTAGTGTGCATTTAAGTCTTACAATTTCTCTAAAATGGACAGAGCGCCTACAAATGCGGGGCACCTAATCTATGCACCATTTCCAAAATCTTGGACTTGGATGAGCTGTTTATATCGAGTAAAGGCATGTCAGTAGATGGATATAATGCTGGTTTGGCAAAAGAACTTTGGACCCCAGTTCAAACCTCAAGCGACCCGTTATGCGGAGCAACATGACAATGGAACCACCACAACAGAATTAAAGAATAAACGCGGGTTCGCAAGTGAAGAAATCAGGAGAATAAGCTTTGCCAAGTTAAGAAGATGAAGCTCAGTTTCTGCAGAAAAAACGCACAATGGCCAAATGTGGAGACTCGAGCAATGGATTCAGGGTCAAAGAAATGCCAGGAAAACCTTCTCTACCACAATTGAGGGCAAAAACGCTTGCTGGAGAAATTAAAATCAAATATTTTCTTCCGTCGTGCAGAAAAAAATTACCATGCCCTCATCTGATAATGTGTTAAATCCGGAAATAGCACCCATAACTGACACCGTGCCTTTCAATACGGTATGCCGTATGGTCGTAAAAATATGGTATGACAGCAGGTTCCTGTGCATGAGGGTTTTAGGTCCTACGAATGTGTGGTGACTTTGGCGTGTATTTTCTCTTATCAGAATCAGAATCATCTTTATTGGGCAAGTGTGTCGAACACACAAGGAATTTGTCTCCCATAGAACAAGCTTCTCTAGTATCATCATAAAAAAAACACGACAAATAAGTATTGAGGTAAGCGGTACCTCTCAGGAACCACTGTGCAAAGTATAAAGTAATCAGTAATGTGATCAGTGATAGAGTGAAATACGTATGTTAACAGTTGTACAGTTAGTGCATAAAATCAGTGTTTTTATTTTAAAGTGATCAGTCGCTGTATTTGTAGTACCACGAGTGTGCAATTATGCAGATGTCCTTGAGCGCATCAAAGTGTCTGGTGCTGGAGATTATATTGGTCAGTAACAGTGGTTCAAGTGTGTACAGAGCTGGAGCTACAATTATTATAATGGGATGCTGTTCCACAGGTGTGTACAAAAATTGCAGAGACACACAATACAGTTATATGTGGGTTATTGTTTAGAGAGTTAAGGGATCGGGGGAAGAAATTCCTTGTGTGTTCTACATACTTGGCAATAAAGATGATTCTGATTCTGATTCTGATTCTGAAGAAGCTGTTCAAATGTCTGCTGGATTTGGTGCGCATCGATTGGTAGCGCCTGGCCTCACAAGAGTAGCTGGAAAAGGTGGTGGGCAGGGTGCGTAGGGTCCAGTAGGATTTTCCGTGCCCTTGTCTTGTCTTATGACGCGCAGACTCCCTCCAGTGCAGTCACTTCCAGTTGACCTCACCAGATTTTCTTCCTCAAGCACAAAGTCACAAAAGATATTATCTCTTGTCATATAGCACAAGATGAGGTGCAATTTATGTCATTCAAAAGAACCCGTGAGTGTGCATTTGGTGGCGGTATTGATGGAGTAATACTCCTCTTACACAAAGAAACGTTAGAGAGAATTGAACAGGAAAATGTTTCCTTATAATTTCAGCCTCTCATTTTTCAGCATTTGATTTTTTATTTCTCGCACACAACGCCTCCTGCATTTGAAAATGCGTCCAAAGACTGATGATTGATTTTTGAGTTCTTCCATCTGTGGCAATCATATATAAATGCTGTATTAGCTTAGACTGACACTGTTGGTCAATTCTCTCAATCAATCATTTCCCTTGACTTCTTTGATGTAGTTCTCTCAAAATACACATTCATTATCGTATCCCTGACATTTTTAACAGTTGGTTGCTTCCAACATTTTCTGACATACCCCAGTATTGCGGAGAAAGCAAAGTGGAAACATATATCGATTTTCTTCTATGGTTGGGATACACAATTCCATTCTGCATTTTCCCCCGTTTCCATGATACATTATTTACAGATTATTAAAATACATTCATCCATTATGCATCAGTTCATGTGTTGCAATGCGTCCTAAAAAAATGGTTATGTCTTCCACCCATCTTCTTTTTTCACTGTCACTTCATGTTTGTGGGCCAGTTAGTCCAACATATTGGCACCTCCCTGGGTCCACTACTTGTGATAGCCCGCAGTGTGTGTGTGTGTTTGCTTGTTTATTTGAGTGCCATACTTGACGTGTGGCATCGCGGCAAGGAAGGTCCGACTCGGTTGCCGTAATTCAGTCTGAAAAGGTCAGTGACGATGAAGCATCCTTCTCCTTGGTGCATGAACACACACACACACACACACACACACACACACACACACACACACACACACACACACACACACACACACACACGCACACGCGCACACACGCGCACGCACGCACACACACACACACACACACACACACACACACACACACACACACACACACACACACACACACACACACACACACATACAGATAACTCATCGACACACACATGCTCCGACATCCAACCACATTTGCATAAATTCACACACACAACTGCATTTTTTTCTTATAATGCATAAGCACTCGTGGCGAGTGTGGATATTTTATCTTTGTCTCTTTGTTAATGTGTTCCAGCTCCTCAACTCATTTTTTTCAACCCCCCATTTTCAGGATGGGCGGTGTTGTGTGGGTTCTTACTGGTGTGGTTTTGCTCACAGATGAGCTCTTTAGTACGATAGATTTTTAGAGCCTTGTGGCCTTTGACATGCCACTACTATCTGCCATCACATTCCAATCCAACCCACTGCTCCTTTTATCAGCAAAATTGGTTGATTTGTGGCTCGTGGACCTTTTGACTGGAGGAGGGCGACTTGTTTTTGGAGTCCATCGTCCTGGAGCACCTTTGATATGGTACACAACAAAGTCTGGATTAAAGACAAAGAGGATCAATTTTATCGTCTGGGGGGATTTACTGAGTGGACCACCATTCACCTCACGTGATTATCAGTGCAAATGAGGCCAAAGAGCAAAACTTCAATTTGCCTCCTGCTAGGAACAAGCTCCACAGGAGACACTTTCTTTGTCTGCATGTATCTGGCAATTACATAATCACACAATAGAACACGACTTGCAAATGTGTCGTTTTGTTCTTCCAGAAAACAACAATCGGAGCTTTAAAAAAAAGATGAATCAAATCATCTGTGGGTGAATCAAGTGGATTGCCTTCTCACGATTTTGTGCAAACAGCTAAATACAGTCGATAGCTAGATTCATAACTCACATGCCATGATTGAGCACAGAAGATGTGTCAACCTCCTGCCGTAAGCGCCCCGTAATGAAAAGTTGTCATAAGAAAAATAAGGGTTTTCCATTTGACAGGAAAGCATCATAAAAGATGAAGGTCTGGATTTATTCACGATGCAATAAGAATCCGTCGCCTGCAGCTTGTCATCTCATCCTCCTCTCACTGATCTGTGCGCTAAAAAAGGCGATAAACATCTGTATCGCCATATAAATCAGCGATTCCAGTCCCCGCATAGTTTGTCTGAAGCATCTCCGGTGTCTGAAATTGAATGTTTAAAAATCCATGACATCTTTTTCCTCCCCTTTTATTCTTCGGAGCCCAGCTCACACACTTTTGTCTCCTTTGAGTGAAATAGTCTGAGGAGGCAAAAAGCGAACATCTGTGAAACTGAAAAGGCATAATATGTGGCAAAGGGTCACTTTGGATTTATCTTACGAGGGGTGCTAATATCACCATGTAAAAAGGAGCGTTTCACTTCACTGTAGCAGCTTCATAATAAAAAGAGGGCATGTACTCACTTGAAAAGCAGCACTTGACAACCAAAACGCTACTTTGACATTCAAAAAAAAAGAGTTCCAGCTACAGTGTTTGACATGCAAGGGTCAAGAGACTGCACTGTCTGAATTTGCTGTTCCAGAGGTTTCCATTTCGATTGGTTCGGAAATATTTAATACAGCTGCTACGAGTTTTTTCATTTCATTACTAGATTCTTTTACTTTTTCCTCAGTGATACTTTCCTTTGCCCATCCATTTTTCACACCACAAGTGTGTTTTTATGCTTAATCGAGAGTAAAAATATCATTACATGCCCAATTTAACCATGTTCACAATTTTTGTTTGAAGAAGACAGTTAAGACTTAAAGAGCTTATCAGAATGTCCAGTAATGGCGCCAATGGTCATGACAAACCAGTGATGTCAGATAGACTGTTGAGATAATAACGGGAGCCGTTATTCATGCTCTTTGCTGTAAAGCATATGCAGACCTGCAATCATTATTTTGGACCGCTTTTCTCTAATCTTGAACAAGGTTTAAAGTTTGTATTTACTCATTTGCTACATGGGCTCGTCAACGAGGCCTGTGCGCACGCACTAGTTGCGACCAAGTAACCAGCAAATCATGTATGTCCCATGTTAACCTTTTGTTCTTGACTGAATGTGAGTAAGTGCGCCTCAACATGTTCTCAACCAATTGAAAGGTAACATCTTTTTTTTGTCTTCTGTGACCCAGTTTTTCCTCTGCTTAAATCTTAGCTTGCAACATTTCGGCTGCCATTAGTTAAAATGTGTCACCGCCTAAGAAGGGAGTTTATTTACAGGCTATCCACCGGCTGTATTTTTGTCTTTTAGTGCTTTCTCGTGAGTGTTGTGTGTTGCATCAGCAGTGCGTTTGTTCACCTGTTTGTTTTGTGTATTCAGGGGTAGTAATGGGTGTGTTACCACCACAGCTGGACCATTAAAATAAAAACAAAGTGAGGGCCATGTTAAAGCATCAAAAAAAGAATCACGATCAGAGGTTATTGTTGAGGGGGCGGGTCCTGATCCTTGGGGCTAGCGTGATTCCGATTTAATGTTCACCACGATGCCAAAGACATTAACTTTTGATGGTCCTCGTTCCAGACATCAATCACTAATGTATCATCCAACAACCTTCGTGCCTGGCAAAAGAGATTATTGTCAGACATTTGCATAACATGACTGCGCGTGCCAGCTGCCATAACCGCTGTACTACTGTCTGATGTTTTTTTTTTTTCCCTGACTAGCCACATTTCACCAACAATTTAAAATTTTCCTTTTCGGCGTTCATTTGACTATGTCTGCAAATTCATTGTAGTACTTGCGCTGACGAACCCCTCTCCAGTGAAGTTTACATTTACCACAATGCAAGAGCGACTAGCTTAGTCACATGACCTATCGACTTTACATCACATTTTCAAAACGTTCTTGTCCACTAGCAAATGTGTTGTCAAGATGCATTGTATTGGGCCAGGCATGTCAGTGTCAAGATCTGTACACGAAACCTGGCAAATGGAAAAACATGTTTTTATTAGGTCACTGTCAGTATTGTGAATGTACCCTTAAATTGCATTGCACATAAAGTGCATCGGAATCCAAATATTACTGACAGCCTCAAACCCTGTTTATTGGCTGCACATGATGTGGATAAAAATGCTGAGGTTTTCTGCAGCTGGAGCTCAGTCGTACTGCAAAGTGCCATTAGAGACAATTAGCTACTTTGTCATTAGCGAGGCTTGCGTAGGATACAGCCAATAGATTCTATTATGGCAGAACAGGCGAGTAAAGGTGTCTCGTCAAATGTCCCATGCAACACGCTGACGGTGAGCTTACATGTCACATTGGGGGTGATTATGATATTTTTGGGTATCTCAGCTGCTGCTGCTGCTCTCTTTTATTAATATTATGCACAAGCATGAAAGAACCTCTGCACCCTCCTGCAGGCTTTTCTATTTTATTGTGCCAATCAACCAGAATCAAAATTCCACTATCTTCACTCCCTTTGGTGCATGCATTCCTGTCTGATTATATGGGTATCCGCTCAGAGGCATGCATACACATTTTGAGCAGGTGTTGTGTTCTTGTGTGTTGTGTGTGTGTGTGTGTGTGTGTGTGTGTGTGTGTGTGTGTGTGTGTGTGTGTGTGTGTGTGTGTCTGTCTGTGTGGGGAGGAGGGAGACGGGTGATGTGCTCAAAGATGAGTGCGCCCACATCTGTCATATTGGAGTGGGCTCAGTCTGCTCCATTTTGAGACAGATGACTTCTTCTGCTCCCCTGGTCTTCTTCTTATTCTCCATCGTTTATTCCCTACTGGTCTGAAAGGCCACCTACTTGCGTGCACATATTTTATATCCTCATGGGCGTGCATGTGGCAACTTCAAATGCCATATTTCCTCTGCGCCGTCTTTGCACACGCAGGACAATGCTGTCTTCAGGTGTTTGTGTCACTGATGCTTTGTGGGATGAATGCGGGCGAGGGGGCTTTGCGGCTTGCTGAGTTGGGAAATGGAGAGTGGAGAGTGCAATGGTGTTAAAGCTTTTCCCTGCTGGATTCAGCAC